>NC_086228.1:26072774-26317774 GCF_036321145.2 Pelmatolapia mariae
CCTTGAAGATGAAACATTTTCAGAGTAAAACAGAGGATGCAAGAATGAATTTATTATGTCAAAGACACATTTTTTTGTCATTTTGCCTCCCTCTGCAGCACAGTGGATTTTTTTTTTATCAGATGACCATGATGTGATTGAAGAGCAGACTTTCAGCCTTAATTCAAGAGGGGGTTTTTTTTTCCACACATTTGCATTAATCTTGATTTCATCTGTCCAAAGTCAGAGCTGTACAGGCTCTTATAGATGGGCTTTCTGTTACTGCTTGTAAACACTGTTCATTTGCATTCATGGAGGCATCTCTTAACCGTTTCTTCACCCTGATAATGGCCTCCCTCATCTTGTTGGGTCTCACATTTAAGGTGAAAAGATATGATATACAGATTCAACACTCTGAATCATCTTCAGGTACATCTCTGTTTCATTTGAAAAATAATGAAAGAAAAGGCTTCACTTGGCCATGAAACTGCCAACTGTGAAAAAATGGCCCATTGAATTGAAGCTGAACTCCTAAAACTGGACAATTACTACATATGGTAATATTTTTCTAAACCATAAAAGCAAACAGATAATGATGGCAGCATTTACAGGTTAAAGAGTGCTTTCATGGAATTTGCTCCACTTTATTTTTCACACTGTGGCCTAAGAAGGAATCATCTGGCAGAGTGGGAAGATGACCAGAGACTCCTGTGAGCAGATATGATGCACTCAGCCTTAAAACTTACCTTTCCTCCTGCAAACTGCATGAAACTGAAAGCCTGTGCCTGATGCTGCCACTTCCAGTGAGCCCTGAGTACCCGGGCTATTCCCACACCCAAGCACACATGGCAGACATGATTCTGTCTCTGTCTCTGTTTCTGTCGGGTCCATGTCTCATCTGTCTCTGTCTTACACCCACATCTCATTTTCCACGAGTGACAGTGATGGCGTTTGACAGCTCAGAACATGATGACATGGCCAGCAGCAACCCAGCATGGCGAGAGGGAAATCCCTATAAAATAAATATTACACACACATACTTCACTCAGGGAGACAGGCAGGGAACAACCTGACCTGCTGACACGTTCGCATTTAACCCTCACACTGCTGAACAAGGAAAATGTAAAAAAAAAACAAAAACAAAATTGGAGAAAGGAAGATACATAAACACACGTATACGTGTGTGGGTATCAGTGTGGGTGTAGGTGAAGCAGGCATCTCATTTTCTTTTTATATACAAGCAAGATGGAGAATCCATGTACCCTGTCAGATTGGGACAGCCTCCTCAGAACACAGGGTCTCACCGACAAACACGCACACACACACAACTACAGTTCTAGATTTGCACATTAGAAATGTTGGCTGCTAACAAGGAAAAACTCTTGCCTCTGTTTTTCAGAGAAAGAACGAAAGAAAGGGTGTGCCGTCTGATTTTAAATTTTTTAAAAAGCCTTGTTTTGGCTCCAAAGTTAAAAAATTTCTAGGATCAGCATGGATCAGTAAAACCCAGAATACTCTGATGACATATCGTTTGCTGTCGGTGAAGTAGTTGTTGCACATACATACATATGCTTACCAATCAGTCACTTTGCTGGGCACAAATGCTTGTAACACAAAACTTTTATCAGCCAATAAGAGAAAATATCCTGCTTTGAGCTGATAGGAAGGCAAGAGTAATTCTAACAACCACTTATAACAACCAAGGTATGCAGAAGAGTATCTCTGAACCCACAACACACTATGGCTTAAAGCAGCAGCAGATCACACCACACCACCATCACACCACAACATGAAATGAATGTTTTCAGCACCTTGTTGAATCTTTGCCATGAAGATTTAAAACAGCTCTGAACGCAAAAGAGGATCCAGGCCAGTACTAGAACGCTGTACCTAAGAAAGTGGCCAGTTAGTATGTACTGCACACACATCTGTTAATCAAGTAATTGTTCGTGGTACTAAATAATGTAATAACTAATAATAACTAATAAAATTAGAAATAAAAAGCCCAACCCAAAGAGATTTTCATTGTTCTAGTAGATAATTGATTGAAAAGAAAAACAGGCTCCATGTATAACAATGTCCTCTTTTTCACTACCCTTCTGATATAAGACTGACAGACTTAAAGAAAACTCATCTTCTCAGACACAGTAGAACAGGCTGCCCAGAACATGTCGCCAACCCGGGCACATCCTCAGGACAGAAAAGGCAGCCACTCATGAGTGAGCGGAGAGCAGCCAAGCAAGCAAACACGTGGACATTCAAACCAGAACTTTTACCCGAGGTCTTGGGCAACTGAAGTTCTACTGTAGGAATATTTTGTGCTATCTGAGTACTATCATGACACTATCATGGGTGGGTATTGTTGTGGGAATTGTTTTTGACTTTAACTTCTATATTGTAGTTTTCATTTTGCAGTTCACTTGCACAATTACTTAAAATGTTGGAAGAAACTGAATGTTCCTACATTGAGAGGGCTTTATGTGCCATTAAAATTTGGTGAACTTGCCTCATACAACCATGGGCAGGAAACAATAGTTGAGTGGCAAAGAGAACACGAGACAAGGCAGATTATGCGCTCCATGGGAGTAACTGGGTAGTTTTAGACCAAAACCCCCATTATTTCTACTTCACTGCAGCGGAAGCAAGTCAAAGGAGTGGGTTGAGATGCATAAGTAAAAAGACAGTGAAGAGGAAAAAAGTGGTGAGCACAACTGAAGGAGAGAGGAAAAACAGGGCAGTGCAGGAAGTGGTCGAGAGGAAGGACAAGTGCGCTAGGAACGAGAGAAAAAAGGCAGAACATGAGGTTGTAGATCAGAAGATGCAGGTCTACAAGAAGTGTAAGAAAGAGGGACTGAATGAAGATTTGTAGGAAGATGATATATTTAACAACAAAAAAAAGTATGGGGGGGACTTATCAGCCCCAGGTCAAGAGGCTTCTCACTTAATTAAACATGAGTTCAAAACACATAAATATATATATATATATATAGGGTTTTAGGCGCTTGATCATCAGTTTGAACACCATCAGAGAAGCGTTGGATCAGCCCCAATAACTGTGACAAGTTCTCAAGGGAGGTGGGGATGGCAGTCTTGAAGAGCAGTTACACCACCCAGTGGTCACCTGAAAGTTGTTACACCTTCTGAAAAATAGGGAGTCACCCACAGCAGCGGTCTGTAGTTTCATGTTTAGAAATCCAGCAAACCAAACATTATTTTATTTTTAACATCCAGCAGCAAAAATCAAGGGGAGAAAAAAAAGAATATACAAATTACTACATTTAAAAAGTTCATATCAAGCCTTTTATTTGGTATACAGATATTCATAGATTTATACAGTTTATATATAGAGAGAGCGAGATTTTTATATATATATATATATATATATATATATTTAACATGTGCCACTGCAAAGTCACAGACAAAAAATTTTTTGCCAAGAAAAAAGGAAAAGAAAAATATATGTGCTTAATTTCAAAGTAGTGCTGTGAAGCGCTTTTAATGAAAGATGAACAAAAACGGAATGATGAGGTAACTGCAAGGAAGGAAAATAACCATTCATAATAGCTGAATAATAATAATAATAATAATAATAATGATGATAATAACAATAACAATAACAATAACAATAATAATAATAATAATAATAATAATAATAATAAACTGAACAAATAGGCAACCAAGAACTATAGTGGCAGCATGGACCCTTAGTGTCAAACTAGAGAAAAGGTTTAAGTCTATAACATACATACACACATAGTATGCATACAGACAGTGCATAAACATACAAACAGGAAGTAAAGTCAGTCACTCATGAGAGCAAAAAGCTCTCACATGTTGTTTACTTTTCTCAACAGAAAACTCAGACATGCTTCAGGAGATGTTAAAAAAAAAAAAAACTCACTCTCTCTCTCTCTCTCACACACACACACACACACACACACACACACACACACACACACACACACACACACACACACACACACACACACACACACACACGGCCCTGCATTACAGAATGGGCCCAGCAACAGTTGCACAGGTGTGGTGCATGCACGTGTACGCGCCCGCACGCGCACACACGAACACACACTACATCGGGAGATACTGGAGGACTTCTGTGCATTTGCATGGTAGAAAAGTGCGAGAGGAAGTCATCCCATGAAAATGACATTACATGTACGAGGGGATGCAACATTTTGGCAAAGAATGAAAAGAAAATAGGAAGAGAGAGTGCTGCACAAACATATAAGATTATGGTCACAAATATATAAGGTTGTGGTGTGAGAGTGTGCGTGTGTGCGTGTGTGTGTGAGAGAGAGAGAGAGAGAGAGAGAGCAGGCAGTGCTGAACATGTCTGACAGACATTAAGGAGTGTCTGGCTCCCTCGTGTGGTCACTCCGAGTCTCTCTGGACCTCTGAGGCATCCGCTCGACAAATGGGGCACGTCCTGTTGGCCTGAGGGAGAAAACGGCAAATTAGGTTTGAGAGATGGTCCTTATATTCAGTCAGGACACTGATTTCATGGTCGCACACTTATTGATTAAAAAATAAAATATCTACGTAACCCTTTTAACCCAATTTACACTGAGGCTTTGTGCAGTGCAGCGTGCCTCTAAATCATAAGACTGGTATGATCAACAAGAACTTGGTGTTCAAGAGCCTCATTTAACATTTTCAGTGGGAAATCACGTGTTTATGAAATCTTCAGCACCTTCTGACTGTAGTATCCTGGGGTTAGTGCGAGTTCACAGATTTCAGTAAATCAGATGAGGTTTAGAAACATTTCAACACACTTGGACTGAGATTTGCTTCTGTTATTTATCAGATCTTTTGAAGAGTGAGATTCTCACTAGATTCCTATAATTAAGAGGTGTCTGTGTATCTTAATACATGTGTGCTTGGACTGATTATATTTGTGCCTTTCAGCAACTTCCAAAACGTTTTTTCCAGGTATGTTATGTAACACTTTGCTGAGTGACTTCTGCCCTGTTCACACATGGTCATGAGGGATGTTATTACATTTAGAAAGCTCTAATTTACACCTGACATTAGAATCCATCACCGCATGTGTCTCAAGTGACAACCTGTGAGTGGCTCTCACTTTCCTGCTTCATTTGCAAAAAAATAAAAATAAAAAAAATGTGTGCCACTTCTCTCTGCAGAGACCAAAGCGATGCAATTTTCAATACTAGTTTGCCAGAAATTAATGTCAGAAGAAGAAATCACTACAATATTAGACTCTGCTTATTCTTTGATACATTCCTGGCAAACCAGATCACCCAAGGTGTTTAACACACTCATAAACTGTCTTTATCATTTACAAACATTTCAGGCACTGTGTATCTCATTTGAGAGCCAACAAATGAGCGCACCGTTATGCTTGCACAGAGGTCATCAATGAGCAAGCAGTCTTTTATAATGAGGCCTCAGGCACAATTTCATGCTCACTTGAAAAACAAAGTGACCTTATGTGGCTGAGACCACCTCAAAATCTGGTTTAGGTTATCAGATCATCCCTTAAAGTGTCTTGAGAGGACTCAAATTTACACTTGGAGTGAGCACTTATTTTGATGCAAATGCCATGTGTGAACAGTGATGTGAATCTGTTGCCAAACAATGCGCAATAAGCCTTGGCTAACTGTAAATGTATGTGTATAACAGAGATCAGCATAAGCTGGTGGGCTTCATGCTGGACACACGTACCCTCAGCCACTTGTCGACGCACTTTCCGTGGAACTCATGACTGCAGGGCAAAACTCTTAGCAGTTGACGCGACTCAAAATCACTCATACATACCACACACCTGCAATGAGATAGCTATTAGCACGCAAAGTGCAGCAAAAGAAGAGACCTTTTTGGCGCCTTCTAAATGACAGACAGTGCATTCAGGCAGATTTAGTTAGGGCAGCAACTTAGGGTATCTGCAGAAACTATTTTGAAAAAGGGCACTTGGATGTACGCTTTACTAAAAAATATGCACATTTTGAATTTTAACATATTTCTCATGGTATCCAACCACATCAGACAGAGTTTATGGGTGACATTAGCAGTGTGTTAAGCCCTCACAAGCTTTCAAAACTATAAATATACTAAATAAAATGTACAAAGACAGTCTGTTATCGATAAAAGTCCACAATGAAATTCTCAACCCCGAGTAGCTGAAAAAAATAAATAAATAAAAAAAATCATAATGAGGATAATTGTCCATTATTAGCAAGTGCATTGTTTCTAAAAGGGCAGTACTCACAGTGTTTGCTCAGACTGATGGTTATTTGGATTAAATCGATAAGAAGGAAGCTGTTCTATGTCTCCCTTGGTCAGTCCTCGGAGTTTAGCCTCTCCCAGGCGCTCAGCGAGGTTCAGCAGAGCCTGTGGGAGAAAACATCAGCAACAGCAGAATTAGAGTCTACCCCCCAAACCCGCACACCAGGAAATGCATAACCAAAATGCTAAAGAATGGCAAGAACAAACCTCATAATTTTCCACTTCACCATCATCGACATCCAGCTCTAGACTGATTGCAGGACCTGGCTGGACTGGCAGCATTGATCTACAGAAGAGCAATTTAACACAAACCAAAACATTAATAACATAGTAGTTAATTCAGCTCTCGAATCATCACAATACATAGTTACTTTTTGTACTTCACATTACAATAAAGTTATAAGTTTTGTTGTCACTGCTTGGCTGTATAGTATAAAAATAATGAAAATTAAGTCAAGGTGGCTCACAAACAGTCAAATCCAGGTGTGGAAATTGAAAAGTACCTGTAAAAATGACAAATATCATCTTGATCTTAAGCACAGTTTGGATGAAGACTCATTAGGTGATCAGTAAAATCTAACCAATACACTGTCTGCACTGCAGTCATTGTATTCTTTGTTTAAATAAATAAACTCTGTATTAGTTCCTTAGCCTCAAGGGGATTTTCAATAACCATGCTCAAGTCTCAATGGCTGCATCTCAGATCTTGACTTTATTAATTTGCTTTTATCTTGTGGGTGTGGACAGGATTTGGTCTTCAGTTCTTTTTAACACGCAGCAAAATTAACATATTTATCAATAACACACTAATAAATATTCACATTCCAGCAATAAATATCAGGTCTGTATGATATACAGGGTCAATTAAAAAGAATGAGCCGATTTCAAAGTCCTTTAATTCTGCAGCTGTCCACCGGTAATGACTGAAACACATACAGTAAGAAAGAGGGAAGTCACCAGTTTCACGTGGTTGCAGGTAAGTAGCATAACAGCAGTGGCTGCAGTGACTCCAGACATGGTCACAAAAGTATAGGAAGACTTTGACTATCATGTGGACATATGCTGTCTGTTCGGAGGGGGACACACTGAGGTTTTGAACGTAAAACCTTATATTCAGCCATGTATTTTAAAATTTACCACAAGCTTCTATGTCCATTACTTCAAAAACGATATAATCTTTTGAAATCAGATTATTCTTTTTGATACGCTCTGGATATTTGTCTAAAGATAATTTAAAAAAAAAAATTCTAAGTGAATTCATTCGCTGTTCTACTTACAGGAAGTAAGGCAAGAGGCTGGGGTGGTAAGGCGAAGGTGGCAGCTGCTGGGAGCGGTACCGTCGCCCTGGGAGACGGCGAGGAATGAAGTTTGGATAGGACTAGGTGGAGAGATACAACAAATACAAGTCAGATGATTTGCACAGCATTACATTTTTATTTTTATAACACTTCATGGGATGAAATAAACATATTTTATAAATTATTGTAAATGCTCACCACTCCAAAGAATTCCTGTGGCAGGGGGTCATGGGACAGGAAGTGGAGTTGTGTGGAGTGTGGGGTGAGTGCAGGGTGGGTGGCAGGAGGATAGTGAAGCCCAGCACCCAAAGACAGATGCTCACCAAGCAACTCAACATCATTCTCTATCCTCTGTAACGGCTGAGGAGACCAAGGACAAAATGTTAAAATTCAAAACATATAGGTGATATTGCCCAGGATTATTCCTGTCATTACAGCATAAGGAGCAACTTAACCACTTAATAAATTTAATTAAAAAGTAGGAATGGGATTAAGAAAGAAAGTTTCAACCTTTGAAATACAAAGCAAGTGTTTTAAAAAGGGATAAAGAAAAGAAATAACTGAATTCAGAAAAAAACAATTGAATTATCTCTGAAATCGCTTTTTAATCAGTTAATTGGCAGCTGCTTTAACATGTAGCCAATGCAAATGAAATAAAGTCTTAGATTAAAGCTGTGCAAAGACAAAATGTGCACAAAAGAGCTGTCAATACCACAGTTTCAGTACATATACTCATTTATTACTAAAACTCAAGAATACCACAAACTGCTTCAACTCCAGTGTTTAAAATATGCATCATCCATTTAGCTTGAACTTTGTAAGACGTTTTTATAAAGTTTGCAGTTTTTGAAATTCCAGGAGGAATTTTGAAAGCTTCCCAGAAAGATCTTGACTGTGACTAACTACTAGCTTAAATTAAAACACCTAATACAAAAGCTGCATTTGATACCAAGTTATCAAAAGGTTTCCCACTCACCGAACGGGCCTGCTGTGCTGGATATGGTCCAAACTGTCCAGGCTGAGGCAAATGAGGTGGATGGTGGGAAAGATGTGTGGGGGTATGGGTGAGATGAGGTGGGGGCAGCAGGAAGGCCGGATCACTGGACAACAGTGATGGGAATGGGTAGGGCATCGGTAAGTGCTGCACAGAACAAGTCTGAAGGACCTAGCAGAAACACACAAAAGTTTCACTTGTTAAAGTATGTTACAAAAAGGATTTCATAAATAAATAAATAAATAAATAAAAACAGAAGAAGATTAAGTAACATTTAACAGACATGATTTGAATTCATGTCGATAATATGCTTATTTACACCTATAACCACTTTAATGTCAAAACAAAAAATGAAATACAGTCCTGTGAAAAAGTAAGTACACCTTTGCCACTTCCAAATTAGGCAGTGACGTAGATGCCAGCTGGTGCTAATCAAATGCACTTGATTAAATGAACATCAACAAATTATGATCGGCTCTTTAAAAGCAGAAGTTTTGGCTGTTTGTTGGTTAATTAGAAAAGGAAAGAACAAGCATGGGTTGTTAGGAAGGGTTGCCAAGAGAAAGCCTCTCTTAAAAACACATCTGAACAAACTACAACACTTCTGAAGAGCATAGATTTTTTGTGTGCAAATCATGCATGCATAAAATGTATGCATAAATTGATAATACATTTGTATGCTTTTGTTCATACTTCATGGAAAAATTCAGAAATCCCTCTGACCATGCGTGGGATGGGATCAAAACTAGTACCGTTTTTTTTTTTTTTTCGCACTATAAGGCGCACTTAAAGTCCTTTAATTTTCTCAAAAATCGACAGTGCGCCTTATGTATGAATTCTGGTTCTGCTTACTGACCTCGAACCGATTTTACGTGATACACAACGCTCAAAAAATCTGTCAAAAAATGTTTTAGTACGACTTTGGTAAGCTACGAAGCCGCACCGCTTGATGGATTTTCGAAACATTACGGCTGCCGTAGTCAGGAGTCTCACAGAGTAATCTGGGTCCAAAACTCCATCTGCTTCAGGTCCCAAAGTCAAACGAACACTGCGACATCACTGAGAGTTAAAAACTGTCTAAATTCTTTCATCTTTAATAAAACGATCAGTGTTAACAATGAAGTTTAACATCCAGGCATCCATGAAAACAGAATGTATTAAATTTAATGGAGTTAGAAGCTAGCTCGCTAGTTTCCACCTAAACATGATATACCATGTTCTGACTGAGAGATTTCTGAAATAATTAAAATGTACAGCTCTGCTTTCACTTCCAATATAAATAAAAACATGAAACTAAACAGCAGTGACTCAATAAACGTGAGGGTTCCGGATGGTTAGGGACAAATGCAATCGCATGGCAGGATGCTGTAAAGGGACCAAACTTCAGTCAGGAGAACAACTGAGAAAATCCATCCACAATACGAGATTAGTCATTAATATACTGCAACAACATGGGAATAGAGCAGCTGTGAGAGAATTCAACATTAATGAATCAATGACACGGAAAAGAGGAAGCAAGAAGAATGAGTTGAGTAAAGTTTGAGTTATCTGACTGTTTTGTTTTGCCTAATGCGCCTTATAATCCGGTGCGCCTTATGGTCCGAAAAATACGGTACAATTTTTTTTTTTCCCCTATTACCTCCTTCAGGTAATTATTTGCAGTTTTCCCAGAACATCAGCCACAAAATTCTCAGAATTGCCATAAAAATAACTTGCATGTAAGGAAAACAAAATACTAAAGAGACTTTAGACTTTATCTCTAGACTTTATCCTCTTAACACAAACATATTCTTGTATTCCTCATTTAATATAATCTTTTTTACCTTTTCTTTTAGCCAAACTTTCTTTCAATTAGTATTATTTTCTACCTTGAGTCTCGGGTGAAATGATATTCAGCTCAGATATTCAGTTTAGCAGTTTCTCCCTTAAGAAACTGTCACTACTCTCCCCATTTCACCATAAGGTTAAAAAAACAACAACAAAACAAAACAGAAAATCACCAAAAACGTGCAAAAAAAGCAAAAGCACTCACGGGAGGAGGGACGCTGCACACAGGATAGTGTTGACCACTGAAGACCACAGAGCATGCTGGGATCTGCTGTGGGGCAGAGCGAGGTGGCAGGCCTGGTGGCGCTCCCGGTGGAGTCACAGGATACGAGACTGGAGCCGAACCCTAAATATGGAGATCAGCAGAAAAAAGGTCTGCCACTTTATGGCTGTAAATTTTAATTAAAAGCTGGATAGCTGGAGTTAGCAGACTTAATCCACGTTGTCCGAGTTGTAAATAACTAATTTTAAAACTTCATGGATCACTGCTAACGCCACAGATTTATATTTGTTGTGGAGCACAAATCAAGCAGATGATAACCCTGAGGTCTGCATTTCCCTGCAGCTGAAAACTCATTATTCCATTTTTTTCTTTTTTGTGTTTTCATTAAATCCATTGTTCATTATGTTTTCTTTTCTAGAGACAAGTTTAAAATGCTTACTGCTGGATATGTGCATTAAAATATATGTATCGATTTATGTAAAGATTATGTATGCATGCATGTAGAGATGAATAAAACACACAAACAAGCCAGATATATTAACAGACAATCCTGCATTAACCTTTTACCTGTATGATCAAAACAAAATTATATTACTCATTAGTCTCCATCTACAGCCATAAATAATTTTTACACCCACGAGTGATAGGCTTTCATTTTCACATTGACTTGTTTGCATCTTAGAGTGTTATTTGCACCCATCTCTCAATCTTAAGCAGAGTTAAAAAACAAAAGGAGACAAAAGCACAGAAAATGATTCAGTTAACAGCAATTCAATTATTTTTCTTTCCTAAAACAGGTCACATCATCTGCTTTGAACCCACCTGCTCATGAAGATCCAGCACCACACTGCTCTGTTGCTGGGAAGGGTGGGCGTGTGGGTGCTGTGGATGAGCTGCAGGGTGCAGAAGCCTGGGAGAAAGGTTTGGAGACTGGTGAAGAGGCCTCGGGGAGGGATTTGGAGGATGGTACCCAGGGCGTTCTTCAGGCCCGGGCCCTGCCCCAGGCCCTCGGGGAGGCTGCTGGTTATAGGGTGGGTAGCCCTGTGGAGGAGCTGGATGGCGGTAGTTTTCATCCTGATGGCCAGGTGAAGGGCCGTTGTGGGAGTGCAGGTGGTGGTGGTGATGATGATGGTGAGCATTTGGGTGATGGTGGTGGTGGTGGTGATTGTTGTTGCTGTTGTAGTGGTGATGGTTGTTGTTGTTGTGGGCGTGGTGGTGGTGGTGTCGGGTCAGACGGTCTCTCCGGCCACGCTGACGTCTCATTGGAGGGCTGAGGTGGAAGAAAGAAGGAAAAACTAAAGAAGAGGCAGAAGGAATTATGTTGACATTTGCATCATGAAAGACACCTGATAAGCCACCTATGGCAACATGACTAAATTCCTGCCTAAAACTTTAATTCCTAACTCATTTAACAAAATAAGAGTCAAAACCACTCAACAGGCAGATTAGCATTCAAGTTATTAAGCTTTCTGAAATGGAATTTTTCATTCAGATATTCAAATCAATTCTAACATTCAGACAAACAGCCAAATACACTATAACAAGTGAAAATTCACAAATGTGTGCAGATTGCAATGCATCAGAGCAAATTGCTGTGTATCTGATACCTTAATACATTCAAGTATTTTGTTTTTGTAACCTCAATAGACCTTCCTAATTTAACACATCTGATTAATTTAATTATACTAGAAAATATGAGAAGACAAAAAAATACTAAAATTTATTCCATTCACATAGAACACAGACACTAATATCCCACAAAAAATAAGTTGCCAGCTGCCACTACTAAAACTGAGCATAATAAATATTAATACAGACAAATTCTAAGAAGCGCAGCAATGCTGTTGTCATAATTCTTTCAGTTTTTATTCAATAAACAACTTAAGGTTTGGTTAGAGAAAATGTGAACACACAAAACCTAGATTGCAAGATCTCCAATCTGTCATAAGTCATTACATTTACAGGCTGAAAAATGAAATTTATTAATGAAGTCTGTTTGTATGCATTTGTGTCACACACAAACCTGCGACGGTTTCGAAGGGGTGTGTGGCATCGCTCTGGCATGTAGTGGGGGTGTGGTCTGCGACTCGGCGGCAGCTCCCAGGGGCGAATGGGAGAGGAAGGAGTTGAGGGTGGGGCGGAGTTTAAATCTAACATGGACTGCTGGGAAAGACGCTGCCTTTTTGGGCTTGGGCTGTCTTCCATCTGGACACAGAGGTGAAGGAGGAGAGGAAACCACAAATGGTCGGTTAGAGGAGAAAAAAAAAAAAAAAAAAAAGTGAGAACAATAAGGCAGAGGATGAATAAGAAAGAGAGCACAATGAAATTCAAATTCTATTTAAACCAGAAAAAGAGCAAGGAAAACAGGCGGTGGTCATGTTTCATACTTACTTTGTCCCGATCCTCGCTGCACACGTTATCTGGATGAAAATGTAGCACTCCTCCTGCCGGCCGCACAGATTAAAAAACAGAAAAAACAAAACATAATCAGATAAGACAGGACTGAGGAAAACATCACAAGACACATGGACATTTGCAAGCCAAGCCGACAAAAATACACCACCCGCAACACACAAACACACACAGGTAAGTGGCTGCCTCTGACATTTTATTTTCCTTTTCTTGCCTAAACATTTCTACAGACTTCACACCACAAAGTCCAACGTAGAAAACAAAAATGTGACATCTTGTTACACAACCAGAAAAGTGCTTTGCCCTCCGATAGGGTTTGTCTTCTAAACAAACTTTAAAATTCTCTGCTTTAAATGAGCAGACAAGAAAGCGAGTCATCTCTGGAAGATGTCACCCTGGACGTCTCCTCGCTAGCTGTCACAGCCAAGTCACTCCCTCTGATCTTACATGAAAAGCCCATGCACACACACACACACATACAAAAAGACAGCCACAATTAGGCATGTATAACACGCCCGAGCAACTTTTTGTATTTTACAATGTGACCTACTTCAAATGCAAATAACTACTTTACCCACTTTTGTAGCATAAAGAAGGGAAATTATTGATAAGGAAAATAACTAACATCAAAAGCGATAATAGGTGCTATTCCTTTCATGCAATAGTTCCAAACATTTCCTGAATTCAGCTTCTCAAATGTGAAGATATGCATTTATCCTGCAATCTAAATGCAATCTAAAGAGATCCTTTTGGCAAATTATGATGGACATGCTCATTACTACTTTTTTTTTTTTGCATTTCACAATACATTTAACGACTGAACCCCCTAGCATTAGCCCATAAACTGGAGTGACCCTATACCTTCTGACTATCCCCTTCACGTACAAAGTATTAGCAAGAATCTTGGCTTTAAATGTCATGTTGGCCCCACTTTTAGTGTGCTAAAGATTTTCAAGCAGGTTAGTCAAGCACTATCAGGTTTGCAATGACAGCTTTGTTTCTGATAAAGAATCTCTTTTGTAAGATCAACAGAGCATCACTAAAAAGGATTGAAATTAGTATGTGCCCCCCGCCAAAAAAACAAAACAAAAAAAAAACTAAAACTAAAAATAACATTGCTGAATAAACCACTAATGCTATAAACGTAATCTCAGAAAAACACACTGCTCTCCTATCTGTTTATCTAACAGTCCACATGTGCAGTCTGGAAGCA
Source organism: Pelmatolapia mariae (assembly GCF_036321145.2). NCBI lineage: Eukaryota > Metazoa > Chordata > Actinopteri > Cichliformes > Cichlidae > Pelmatolapia > Pelmatolapia mariae. The sequence continues at coordinate 26,086,985 of NC_086228.1, forward strand.
ACATGTGCATGCAGACATTTCAGCAGCTTAAGAAGGATGTCCTTGAACTTGGCTGACAAGAGTTTCCTCTAAGCAGTTCCCCAAAAAACCTTTAATCACCAAAAAGGGGAGGGGGGGGGGGGGACTCCTCCCCTCATGCTTTTCTGTTTCTTCCTCTGTAAACCTCTCTCATCCAGACAGCCCTTTCTGCCTCCTCAGAAACAACAGATCTGAAGGCAGCCCCCTACCCCTTTCTTGTCTTTGCGACGCCACTCCAGAGCCATGTGAAGTCTGCCGATAGTGACAGCTCAAAGATGCCCCGCTAGTGGCTGCGGAGAACAGAGGGACGGGTGATTGAGCGTCTAGCCAACATTTGGGCCAGTACATTGGCTTACATGTTTATTCATCAAACCATCCCTTTTTCTTTAGACCTCATAGGGTTCTGGGCCTCAGATGGCCATGCAGTTTATGCAGAATTAGGCCGGTATATGCTGATTCATCCCGGGGAGCTAGGAGAGGGGATGGTGAGTCTGACTGGACGGGTTCTGCTGGTGAGTAGACGCGATCTTGCTTCCCTTCGAGCATGGCTGCTGATGGGAGACTGACACCATTTCTTTTACAACAGACAATTGAGTCGAGCAGGGTAGTGAACTCAGAGCATCAGCTGTCATCAAGAAGCAATTTGTTCATGCTCTTTAGCTGAAGTTCAAAAACTTAAAGTATCATGTGGGAGAGACAGGACGTAATTAGAGAACCACTCGATTTACAAATAGAATCTGCAGATGAAGATGTGTAAATCTGTAACTACAATGTCAGCCAGCTATTACAGCTATACCAAGTGACGACATTGCTTGAAAATGGAAGAGAAAAAACAGGAGGGGAAAATAACAGAGGTAAGGCAGTTGGATACATTTTTAACAACCCCAAATCCAACCCTGTCACATACTGCATAAAGTGATGCCAAGAGGCGTAATACAGTGACATGTACAAACAAGACCTGGCAAACAAAAAAAATCTGTGATGCACTTAAATATACACAGTGTTGCTTTGCTTACACACAGAGCACATTTTACACACAAACCCCTGCCACAAAGGATAAGGCATGTGCAGCTGCTAAGAGGAATAAGAAGACAGCTCACACAGATGGGAAATATAGTGCTGAAGTCATTCACACAAACCCCACTGTGGTCTGTCAATTTGGGAAGCGTGTGTTTCTGTGAGAGTCCGTCTGTGTGGCTCATTTTGGCTGTTTGGCAACAGTGCTGCTATTACGACACGGCACCATTAAAAGCCTGCTTTCATTCATTCCCTGCACTTTTGTTTGCCTTTGAGGGAAGCCAGTCTAGTTTTACAGAGGGCTTCCAGTCACTTTTCACTGGAAACTTGCTGAACACTAAAGAGTGGTGCCAGTGGTGAGATAATAAACAAAAAGAGGCTCATGTGCAATCTCAAATGTTATTTTCTTTTATGAGAGTTTCATTCACTTTTTCCTCTTCTGTTTACATTTTTTTCTGCTGTCTCGTTGACGAGTTTGGGTTTGGTAAAGAAACACGGCTAATTGAATAAACCTTTGATGTAAACCGGACAGTACAATTAGATTTGATGTGAGAAAGTGATGAAACGAACAATGAGCCCACACAACTGCACTCGGCAACATCGATCTTTACTTGTTAATGGCTAAATACAGTAAAGAAAGACATATTTGACTAATCTGAGACAATATCAAGCTTTACACAGGGTGAAATGCAAGTTGACGAGTATAATGCTTAAGGATGAAACAAGGAAAACTGTATAATGCCAGCCTGCACCACAGCACTGAAACTAAAAATAAATCACTATCAAGAAAAGGACAAGCCTTGTTTCAAGGCTCCAACTGCTCTATTAATCAGACTCCTCTCATACATGTCTTGCAGAAACTGAATAAGAGCATGTGGGATGTCTTAACCAGTGGGCTCATGCATTTGTCTCTGATCTGATAAATGAAATTGCACTGCTGCTCTATAGCGAACACGATTACAGTCTGAAGAACTTATAGATTTGTTTTATTCAATGTCAAAAGCAATTCAACTTTATCGCTAAATATCTCTATCTAGATAACAGTAATCTGAATGTCCCTGGTGTTACTTTCCTTATACTGTTTAACTGCATTCATACGAGTAACACGATGTGACCTGGAGGCCTTCAGCACAACTGTGCTTGGATTAGCCTTAGGAAAAATCTGCAGTGTGAAATGTCTACTAATAGCCAAGATCATTTGCATTCTGAGAATAAAGCCAGACAATGACATACAAGGAAAAGTTTGTGACCTATTTGCACTCTATTTCTAGAGATGAGTGAACAATGCACACTCCAAGACCCACTGCAATAAGAGATAACCCGTTTCCTTGATCCTTAACATGCATTTTACATTTTTTTGTATTTCTGTAAAGAATAATAAAAGCAATTCTACAAGGTTAAACCTTTGTATTTTTCAAAAAAAAACAAAAAAAAAACAAACATGCTCCCTGCCAATTTTAAATATACCTTTCCCCAAATGTGAAAAAAGTCAAATATGCTTATTGAAACATCAATCAATCATTAACCGTTACTTGGATGATAACACTAAGACATATAAAAGTCAAAGTCTTCCAGTTAAGCTACAAATAAGTTTATACAGGGAGAAGTTGCAGGCCAATAGAATAATATTATTTTTGATTTATCTGCAGTGCTTAGTTTCTACTGTGGGCAAGGCAAGTTGAATTCTGGAAATAAAGTCAGCTCAGGAGGTAGAGTAGGTCACCTACTAATCGGAAGGTTGGGGGTTTGGCAAGATAGTTTGGTAAGTTGGGCAAGATACTAACCAGAAGCTGAATGTCAGATAAAAAGCACTTAAGCATAGAATAAAGTGTTTGTGTGAATGGGGCATGTTGAATACAGTGCTTTAAGTGCTCAGAGAGAGCAGAAAAGCGTTACATAAGAACCAGTCCATTTTCCAATGACATACAAGACAAAGTTTGTGAACTTGGTTTGCCCTATTTACATGAGTAAATGCTGACCAAACCTCTAAAGAAAAGAGACTGCTGCCTACCGAGCAGCGACCCATAGCTGGCCTTTCAAGCAACAGCTGGCAGTGAACGCACCAAGCCTTTTAAGCTGCTAGTGATGAGGCTGCATCCCTCAGAGGAGGGATCCATCCTGTGTTAGTATGTAATGTAGATGCAATGCATCTAGCCGGGCTGCAGGCCCCGACTACTTAACCCTGCTTACCGGCTCCGGGATGCCTGTGAGCTCCGTGTGAAGAGTGGCGCTGCGCCCCTGCGGACAGGTAGCTCCCCTGGGTGTGCTGCTGCTGGTTCTCGGGGTAGCTACGACCTCCGTGGTGCGGCGCCCAGCTAGAGTTGCTCTGCTGCGGGTAGTTCACCCCTCCGCCGCTGGCGCTCATCAAGCCCCCGTTACCGATCGCGTTAGCGCCGCCGTTGCTTCCAACGCTGCCGTTCATGGCGAAATGAAAGAAGCCAGACCGAGACCGCGAACGAGTCCTCGGGGGGTCCATGGCTAGAAAAGGACGAGGGCGGTGGTGGATGTAATGTGACGTACGGGCAGGTGCCTCGCTCTTCAGACCGCTTTTCCGTCTCTCTCTCTACCCGCCCAGTTACCTCTGACGATCACCTGCTACTGCGAGTGTTTTCTGAGGCATTTAAAGCTATTGTTTTAATGAGATGAGACACCTGAAGGCAGCAGGTTCAGGGAAGCACAGCCCTCGTATGTCGCACAAGCACCATCTGCATCGACTCCATCCACTCTTTCCCCTTTTTGCTATCGGTGCCGCTCAACTTAACGAAAAACCGCTTATCGTTTTCTTAAACCATAAGTATTCAAAATTAATACATCTGCATACAGTACAAGAAAATTATGTTTTAACTCTTTGTTATCGTCAGTGCTGTCCTCATTACTAGAACGGTTTAACAATTTTCTGCGTCTCTTTTGTGTTTTCACAGTCAACAGTCAGGCTTTCCCCACATTAAATAAAAGTATTTTATAAGCACTGGTCGCACAGAATTAAGTCTTATATGAGTGAAACCATTGCCGAGACTTATACTTAGGAACAACTGAAAACAATAGCCTGCTCTGTGCCACCAAAAAGCCAGCTAAATAAAACACTTCGATCCGACAACACAAAACATAAGCAAGATGGCTAGCTGTAAAGCGTTAGCAAACTAAAAAAAAAAAAAAAAAACGGCCGCCCGGTAGTTGCTTGCAAAATAAAGTTATTAGCATAAGTTTGTCAATAAATTAGAAGTAAACCACAGCGGCTTGCCTACAGTAAACAGAAAAGTTACACCCCTCTGCGTTTGCTAACTATACCTGCTCGTTCATTAGCATAAATTCGATTTTCCAGCTAGCCCAAGGCTAACAGGAAGCGGGGTCTAGAAGGGGAAAACAAGTCCAACAGTGCCGACATTACGAGCTAGCGAGCGTCGCTCCGTGTCAATGTCAGGCTGGTCGGTGAGCAGAGCTAAATAGCGAATATCCTATCTACATGAAAAAGCGAACAGCTACCTCGTCCGTGAACTGAGGTGGACAGTATATGTCTAATTTAAATCCCCTCTCGCATTCGCTATCGAGTGTTTTCTCTGGTCAGCGGGGAGTGTAGTGGAGATCAATCAATGGGAGGTTCGCATCGCTGTCAAGTCATCATCAATCGATAGCAGAACGAATTTTTGCTAAATTGCTTTCTACTTTTCATGTAAAATTATACAAAGTCGCTAGAAAGGAAAAGTGAAAAGTGAGGAGAGCAAAATATGTCTCATTAGCATGCGCCAAGGTCGACTTTAACTACTGGCTTGTTTTCGGAATTGACTATTTTTGTCTGGCCAACCGCAGGCATCAGCTCCGCTCATTAATTATTCAGCAGCTTCAAAGCAGAAATACTATGAGACAAGGCTTTGAGAGCCGCTGGCATCCCGGGGCTTTTTCAGCTGGATGTGCTCCACATACACGGATACTCACCAATGCACTGCGTAAACCTAAATCCCTTCATTCGGTTTCCACGCAGAAAATATTTATTCTTGTGCTGTGATCACAAATTATACAGTACTGTCCAAAAGTCTTGAGTCATTATTCTTTATATTTTTCTAAGAAATTAGAAATAGGTGCAGCAAACATACAGGGAAATACGGTATATCAGAAAAACAGAGTTTGTACAATGGTCATGAGATTGAAAGTCAATATATGTTATGGCCACCTATATTCTTCAACACAGCCTGAATTATCTTAGGCAAGCTTTCCTGTAATTTCTGTAGGTCCTCAGGGACAGTCTTCCAGGCTTCCTGAAGGACAAAGATCTTCTTTGGATATTGGCTGCCTTTTTGTTTGCCTGTTTCCTCAAAATATTGAAGGACTCACTGCACACCATACTGAGACATGCCAAGTCTTAGGCTAATAGCTTTTTGGGAATTACCTTGTTAGTGCAGAAATAGTATTTTATGCTTGTCAAACTGTGTTATCTTTGGCATTTTTCATAGATTTGGCTTTTTAAAAAAAAAAGGAACAAATGATGTGCCTTTGTGACAGTCTGGTAGTAAGAAAAATATGTTACAATTCCATTTTAAATGGAAGAACACCAACTGTCTGCCACCTACAATCCAGTTTTGAGATCCCTTCTCTTAAGGGAGAACTCCCACTATGGCTTAAATACCTGGGATTCTCCACCATTTGGTCTTAGAAGTTAAAAAGCTTCTCAGATGAGAGGTGAAACGTCTTCAAGCAACTTAAAGAAGTCCAGTTGCGTTTGTTTCCAAGCTCCTTAGACTACAGTATTCATGCTTTTCTTTACAATATGCCACTTAAACATCTAGGCAGATTTCAAAATAATATAAAAAAATTAAATGCTACTAGGAAGGCAACTACATTCACAAAATATTACATCTGAATAAAAATCTAATCTAATATAATCTAATAAAAACAAAACATGTTCAAAACTGTGTAGGTGTAAAACACTTAAGTATTAAACTACAAAACTAAATATTAAGTACCAAAGTACATTCCTGTATATGTTTCAGTTTTCTGTACTGTCAATAAATGTTGATAAATACACACATTGAGAGATCACAGGCACAAAATTACTTCTTTGCAAACTTGTTACATTTATTAGCACTTAAAAAATAAATACACTAAAAAAAGATCAGCTATCATTTTTTTCGGTGGCGTACTCTTTGTTTTGGGGAAAGAAGATTTACACTCCCGATATCTATGTCAGCATGGGGATACAAATACCCACGTTTTAGCCCTCCTCTTTTCTTCCACCTTTCTGCCTCTCTGCTCTTCCTGCTCTTTTTGCCACCTGTCTCATCCCTCCTTTTCTTCTGTGGAGGTGCTGTGGACTGCTTTTGCCTGTCATCGGGCTGACTAAAGGGGACTCTGGGATAGGCTTCGTCATCAGAGCTACAGCGGGACTTCATCAGTAGTCCTCCTTCCCGCCTGGCCTGAGCTTCCCTCCTCAGACGCTTCACCTCTCGTCTCTCCTTGCGCCTCTCTTGCCACGTCTTCCTCCTGCCAGCTCGGGTGTGCAACTCCTTCTTTGTCTTTGTCCACCCCTGGACTGATCGATTCTCCTCGCTGCTCGCCCCTGTTTTTTCAGACAGGTCTGAGAAAACATGTGCAGGCTCTGAAAACACAGAAAAGACGTCCTTGACAAGTCCGATCCTGTTTTAACTGAATAACAGATGATTAAAAGCAGCTGTTGAACTAATAAATCTTTTAGTTTATTTCCTGATCAAACGCGGTGTGAAAAGAACGCTTTATCAACCAACTCTGCAGTTCTTCATGTTTTTCAGCTCATTGTGTTAGTTTTATGTTTTAATTCACTTAATTCACAGTGCTGGTTTCAGTCATTAAAAGGCAGCACTGATAAACCTACCAATCCCACCCAAGCAGTAATTGGTACATTTAAATAGTGAAGGGGCATATTTTGTTGCAGAGCTGTTAGAGATCAAGAAAATGTTTCCAATAACTAAAACTTCAGACCCAGAGTTACACCAATCCAAAGAAAGCACCTTCACAGAATTCCTGGTCAATCTATTCTCACCAAAAAGAAGCACCCTGGTGCATTTTGAAAGTGTTCCCTCACCATTCAAAAGAGCCAGGAAAGAGCATAAATGCCCAATAACATCATTTGTCTTTTGATAAATAGTTTCATTTGAAATGTTTTTCTGGGCAGGATGTGATCTGTTTGCATTTTGTATCACACTTCTGATTAAATACCTAAAGCCTTGTATCATTATCATGATTCTGCAATGCTTCTTGGGCAAGGTGAATAACAGTCTGGGTAGAATCACAAAAAAACAAAAAAAAAACTAAGTATAATTAAAGCAATCCCAAAGCAGAAAAATTGCTGGCATTTCTAATTCAAAACCAACAAACATTTAGGTCCACACATCTCTAGACAATGACATTTTTTAATCATTTTTCCTCTGTACACCATCACTATGGATTTAAATCAAACAACTGAGGTATGACTGAAGTGCAGACTTTCAGCTTTAATTCAAGGGATTTAATTAAAGTATTGTCTGAACTGTTTAGGAATTACAGCTATTTTTATACATAGCCCTCCATTTTCAGAGGTATTTTCAGAAGTAATTGGACAACTGACCTGTGAATGCTTTGTGCTACCATGATACATCGAATATTCCTGTAAAGCTCGCCTTTTCTTATTCAAACCCGTTTTAATTTAGTCTCAAGCACAAATGGGAACACAGTTACAATCATTTAAAAAGTGCCTGTAAATAGGGCCGCTACCAGGTCGAAGGTAAATAAAACAGGTTAATCAGATAAATGATCTCCAGTTGACATCATTTGTATCTCGTGGTGATTCACTAGAAATCTCAATATGAGACCCAACGAGATGGGTCTCTGAACAAGTGAAGGAGGCCATCGTTAGACTGAAAAATCAAAATAAACCTATCAGAGAGATTGCAAGCACTTAAGAAGTGACCAAAATCTTTAAAGAATCTGGTCCATTCCTAAAAAGAATGAATGCACTGGCCAGCAAAATGCATGATGACAGAATTATTTCCATGGTTAAGAAAAACTCCTTCACAACATCTGACAATGTGAACAACACTCTCAAAGAGGTAGGCGTATCATTATTAAAGTCTACAATCAAGAGATGCCTTTATTAATGGAAATGCATAGGGCTCACAACAATGCGCAAACCACTGGTTACACTCAGGAACAGTAAAATCAGATTAGACCTTGTCAGAAAACATCTAAAACAGCCTGCACAGCTCTGAAACAAAATCTTTGGACCAACAAAACCATGATGAACTTGAACCAGAGTGATGGGAAGACAAAAGTATGGGGAAGGAGAGAAACAGCTCATGATCCAAAGCATACCACATCACACAACACATATCTTCCTAACATGGTGGAGGCAATGTGACAGCATGTGTACATATGACTGCCAGTGGAACCAGATCACTGGTGTTTATTGATGAGCTGACTGCTAATAGAAGCAGCGGGATGAATTCTTAAATGTAAAGGACTCAACTCTCTGCTCAGATTCAAACAAATGCTGCATAACTGATTAGACAGTGCTTCACAGTACAAATAGATAATGACCCAAATCGTACTACAAAAAAACAAAAAAAACAAAAGTGTTTCTGAAGGCAAAGAAATGGGATATTCTTCAATGGCCAAGTCAGTCACCTGATCTCAGCCCGACAGAGCATGCTTTTCAGTTACTGAAGCTAAAATAAAAGCACAGCCTGAACTGACAGCAGCTGCAGTAAAGGTGTTGCAGAGCATCTCAAGGGAGGAAATACAGCATTTGGTGATGTCGGTGGGTAGTAGAATTCAGCAAGTCATTGAATGCAAAGGATTTCACTGTATTTAAAATATTTAAAGTTAGTGCATCCAATTACTTTTGATCCCTGGAAAATTGGGCGCTATGTATACAAATACATGTAATTCCTAAGCAGTTATAAAACCAAAGTCTGCACTTCAACACATAATGATCTGATTGTTCGATTAAAAGTCAACTTGGGGGATGTACAGAAAACTTATGGACTTGACTGTATATATAAATGAACAACCCATTTCAGGAGATAATTTTGGTTATAATTCACGCTCAGTGTTCAGTTTACATCTGCTGTTTTAGAACTAACAGCTAGCTCCAATAAACTCACATGTACAGCCCAAACAAAGATACACCGATTGTAAAATAATAATGTAAAAACTCTGATATCAGCTTCATCACCTTTAACTCTTTCCTCTAGCCTGGTCCGAAGTTGGAGAATGTCTTCCATGGTGTCATATTGGTAAACATAAGGCAATGATGGAAAAGTGCCCGTAACCATCCTCCTTTTAGTGCACTCCTGATACAGAAGACAGACAGTGATACAGATGAGACAAAAGAAGAAAAAATGAGTTGAAGGATGGATACAGGACAGTGGAAAATGGATGCAACTGAGACTTAAATCGAGAGAGAATTTAACTAAGTTTGATTCAACACAAAAAAACGAACAGGGGGAGAAAAAAATTTGGTGTAGCGAGGTGAAGCGAAAAAACTAAACAAAAAAAGAGTAGCAAGTTTAGGAAAAAGACAAGTGAGAGACCAAGCAGATTAGGCGGTAGACAAAGGCAGACAAATATCTAGTGAAAGTAAGATGAGGATTAAATGTATTTATCACTTACATAACCATAATGTCCTCTTTTAGAGCAGTTATAACAATGAATGCGGCACTTCCTGTGATGGAATTTGTGGCTTGCCTGTGGCCTGAGGGGAACCTCTACCCTAATCTGGAAGAGAAAGGTCAAATGAAGGACATTTCTACAGCGATAACAGACATCCACTGATGTCTTGGCTATTTTAGCAGTACACACCTATCAACAGGCTCCTGATAATGGGTGTATTCTGGTCTGATTCCCAGCAGGTGGGATCTTCATTGCATTTGATTCCCCTGATCTCTTTCCCCCCATTTTCCATCTATTTTTTACTGTGACTGTCTATGAAAAGGCAGCGAATACAGCTTTCAAAATTGCCTAATTAAAATGGTCTCCTGTCACCTAGTACCTAGATCAATTCTATTGCTTACTTTAGAGAAAAATCATTAAGAACTCCAATTAGGTTTACACATTGAGCCAGAAAGGCTTGTTATTATGCATTTTGCTGAGTAAAGAAGATTAGATTTAAAAAAAAAAGAGAGCAGATAAAGAGCAGTCAAAACTCACTGTCAAGTGGTATTGTCTCCACGTATCGGGGCAGGCCTGAGGAAAATCCAGAAAACAGAGAAGAAATGTTTTCTTCAAGCAACAACGAGGAAGACAAAGAACTGTTTGCAAGAAAAAAAACAACACTTCATAAATTGAGCCCACACATTCATGAGGTTACAGAATCTGTCAACAAACACCTGTCAAATGTTTTCAACGCTTCCTTCGGCACAATAACACACTCTGCAACACCAACACTCAAAGGGGCCAGACCTGCGAACTCACCTCAGAAAGGTGCCCTGTCATCCCGCAGCGCAGGCAGTGCTGGTTCCATACTGGAGGTAGATCACATGGCTTGAGCCCGTGTGAAGGTAGTCCACATCTACCACAGGGGCGACTTGGACATTTCCTTTGGATGTGACCTTGGATCCCACAAAGGACACATATAGGATATTTCTGCCAACACAAAGACAAAAAAACAACAAAAAAAAAGATTTTTTAAATGGTCCTGTCGAGGAACCTCTGCAGGTGTCCATGGAAACAGCACTGATGAGTGAGTTCATTTACCTTGTGGAAGGAGCAGCTTTTGGCAAGGTGTCCTGTCCTGTTGCATGCACGACACATCAGGGAACAACCAGGCGAGAAATAACGGCTGGTCAGAGACTGATCCGCGCCACTCTAGATAAGATGATCCAGGAATAATCCAAGACAACACAGAGATTTTTAAAATTAGGTTAAACCATAATTTTGTCTCCACACTGCAAAATTAAAGGTACAGAAGCAATTTGTTGAAGTTATTTGACAGAAAAAAGAATGCTGTACTCATGAATATACATTGATTAGAGTGCAATTACATCTTCAAACACACCAATGCCTTCCAAAACACTTAAATCTCTTTTTCATTATGTCTTTCTTCTCCATCACTGCTCTCCCTCTGTTCCACCTGATCCTCTTACTCCTCACCTCAAACCTCCTTTCTTGACTTGAAATCAGAGCTCTAACACACAAAAGCATGCATAAAATGCTTATTTATTCCCAATGTTGTCGCAATTGCTCCAGTCCAACAATTTTAGATCAATGTCAAAGAATGTTTCACTAACACTGGCTAATTGCAGCTAACAGAGGTTAACAAAGGCTAATAGCAGCTAATAGAAGCTAACAGGAGCACTTACATAGAGAAAAGTTCAGCATCTTCAAAAGCTCACCTCAGTGTTGCTGTCATTGGGCAGAAGTGAGCTTCACTGACTCATTGACTCATATTGGAGTCATTTCACAACATTTTACAGACTCCCCCAGATTAAATTAAAGTGGACACCCGGCATATTGACAGCTGAGGTAAACAGCAGACTGACAGGCTACACTCACTGCAGATGAGCTGCAGTGAGTGTAGTGAGTTGTTTGTCCTACAGCGGCTACTGTAGCTAGTATTATGCACTTGAGCTAAGAGAAGTAAGAAAGCAGAATTCAGTTGACTTCAATCTGAAATCTACTGACTTCTACAAGTGAGATTTTACGCACTGTACCTTTAAACTACAGATAATAACTTTTCTTAAACAGTTTCACAGATACATATTTTCCTAAATGAAATAAGTCGTCCTATAGTATTCATGAAAGTTGATAAAAATCAAAAGTTACCTTGTCTTTCACAGATACAGCCCAGCTTTCTTTTACTGATTTCGGCACGTTCCCCTTCAAATCTGTGTTGGAGAGAAAGACCAGGGGGAACATTAATAAATACAACTAAATATTGTGTGCAATAAAATATCCAAATTTAAGCTGATCTCAGCATAGTTACTGAACAGAAACATAAGCACCTAAAAAAAGGGAATAAAAAGAAAAATAGGGTTTTTCAAAGCTTGGTAATCTTTTCTAAGCATTCAGTCTCGATAAAGCAGGAGCTCTAAAAAATAATGAAGGGCACCTGACCTTTCTGAACTAACTATCACTTATGTGTAAAGAAAACCTAAAACTTTACTGCTCCAGTGGAGCCCCGAGCTGGTGGATCAAATCAAAGTGGTTGTTCTGTGCAGCTCCCTTGTGTGAATATGATAATCTTCATCCAAAGCACCAAGCTAAGCAAACTGTCTCTGTATACACTTTAAAATAAATTGCACTCCTACACATTTACAAAAATAACTGTGCACTCACTGGTCCATTTACTCTTTTTGGTTGAAATGCATTTACAGAGATGCGTTTTTAGTCATCTTTATTTTTCTTTATTTTTATCTCTATGCTGGAAGCTGGTACATCCACAAAAAAATAACTAAACTGTATCACCACAGCCCATTATAGAAAACATTACAGCTCATGGAAACATCAACAGTAGCATAATAAGTAACCAATAATTACGTAGCATCTGTTTGTTGTTTGCACTAGCTGCATTTCAAAGCTGTTTTCTCTCTAATTAAATAATTATTAAAGTACATGTATTAAAGTCTTTCTTTTGATCGCCCGCATCCAGTTTTTTTGTGAACCAATCCCCATACCAGTGAGCACAAGCATGTGGTGACAGTTTGTGATTTCTTGGGCTCCCATTTTTGTTATCACCCCTTATTTTTAATTTAAGTATTGATTACACATGTAATTAATTGTGCATGGTTCAAAGGCCTATTCATGCCACTAAATTTAGGTGATTGATGACTTTTGCAGATCAAAATGGCTAAATGTTTCCCTGGGGTGGATTACTTTACTTTGACCCTCATGTATAATATTCACTAGAATTTGTTTTTTTTCCAGTTACAGTACCCTTGGATGTGATTTGGTGTACATTTCTCCAATTGTTAAAACACAGGCACAAAAAACCTTCAGATATTTTGCCAGAAAACTCTGGAACAAATTACCTTTCAACATAAAAAAAAAAAAATCAAATCTAAGCAAATATCGAAATGCAAAATTGCTTTGTTAAACTAAACAAGGAGCATTTTAGAACAACAAGTTAGTACATAATTTTTACTGGATGTTTTTAGTTAACGCAATAATGTTTTTATATTTCTTGTAGTTTGCTTTATTTTGTTTGTTTGTTTGTGCTAGCATGGTTTCCGTCAGGTAACACTTCCAAAAGGTCCACTATGAGAATAAGTATGATTGATTTTAATGCTTCTATTCATTTACTTATTGCACGCATAGTATCGTGGGATTGTTTTGGTCTGTGGCATGTATTAGAATCAAATTAAATTGATCAATCAAATTAATACTGCACGGTCTCAGTAATCTTTTGGAATTACATTTAAATGTACATCAATTTTCAAATGAAGCTCCACATATATATCGATGATATACATTAACCAGACAAAACTTCAAAGGTGAAGCCATACAGTAGTATGTAATCTACATATAGTCACTGTGAATAACATCCATCCATCTAGATTAGCTGAGCTTTAACACACATTACAAATAGGTTGTGGAATAATCGTATTTACTTTTATTTGTTTTGTTATTGCAGATTTTGGTTGGATATCACTCCTGCACTTACTTCTGACTTTTTGCTTTCATATTTAAACTCTGCAAAATCTTCCTCTCGCGCTTGCATTAGGACTACGGAAATGAAATGACAGGAAACCATATTCTTAACCCAAAAGTTGACCAAGTCAAGTTTCACCTTCATCATCTAAATCCTCCCCAGAGCTGTTCCTGTAGCTCAGATTGAGCTGGATGCTTGAGTCCTCCACCTGTTCCTCTCCTTCCAGGATCATCCACTCCTCTATGGGCTGATCCTCGTCTTTATCGTCCTGTAGGTCATCACTAGAAGACAACTCCAGCTCAGCGTCCAGCAGAGCCCTTTTTCCTCCAGAGGAGAATGGAAAGACCAGGAGGAGCGGAGGGGAGCTTTCTCTGCTCTGCCGTGCAGCTTGTTTCCAGCTCATCGAATGTCTCATACTTCCTCCTTCGTCTTCTGAACTGCTGGACCCCTGAATAAAGACGTCTTCGGAGCCCTCCTGCCCATCATCAGCTTCATTTTCCTCAGTGTGCTCCATAATCAGACCTGACACAACCTGTAGCTGAACAGCGCCACTCACAGGCGACTGTCTTCACTGCTAGCAAACAGCGGTAACTGATGGATCTTTTACACGTTTTTATTAACGTCTTGGATCCGACCGAACTGAAACCGTTTTAGTTTAAACCGGGATAATTACCGCGCGGGTGTGCAAACATTAAAAAAAAACGTATTTTGTCGCGAGCTAAGTAGCACGGCAGTGCACGAGGTTAGCTAAAGTAGCAGCTAAACATTACCAAGTCAAATAACTTCAGTAAACATGATATCCGGCTACCTACACCTTTAACTCCCAATACTTCACTTTCAGGTTCATGGCGTAAAATTGTTGTTCCTTCAATACAGCGCAGAAAAAGCTTGTTTTTCTCCCATGCTTGTTTACTTGTGTGGAGCGGTTTACCCGGCGTACCCGGAAAATGTTGGACAACCAAAACTGAACCCAGCGTCCAAAGTCTGTCTAGGAGTTTCCAGGTATAGTCAGTGATAAACGAGGTCCACGTTTGTATGAAAACTACTTTCTGATTACCGTTGTTGGGTTTAATTGTTAGCGATTGAAGTTATACCATTTTATAATATGGACTTCAGTCTGCAGCGTAGCTACAGCTGTAGGATTAATTTTGTGAACTAAGAATAGATCATTTAACTAAGAAATGTAATCACATTAATATATTTTGAACTGAAATAGGACTATCAGTCTACATTCAGTCAAGCGTAATCCTAATTAGATGTTAACTATAAAGGTCTAGTGTTATATTACAATCAATGTAATAAATAAATAACTAAAAAAAAAAGAAGGAGTGCACCCTCTGTCAATTTAAAGGCTTTACATATCAAGACATAATAAAAGACTCAAGAAGTTTATTGTCATTTCGTATGATGTTACCCAGCCTGAAACGAAATACGGTTTCTCACCAGCCTCTACAGTGCAATAAGCAATACAGTTTAAACAGAATAAACACAGATTAAAAAGAATAAGTTTAAAAAGAGCAGTAAAAAGGCAGTAATGAATTGCAACAATAATTATGGATAATAAATAGCATAAAATCTAAGTTCTAAAACAAACTCAAGTGACATTCGTTCGGGTGGATAGCAGCAGTTCTTTCACTGAAGGGGATGATTAAATTAGGTAGTGTAAGTATCTGATGAGTGTATTGTATGTGTGTACGTGTGTGTGCGTGTGTGTGTAGACAGGGGCAACACAGTCCGCTTGTAGATCTTACAGTGTAGCTGTGTGAATGGCTGTGTGGGTGGGGAGGGGGCACAGTCCATTTATCAGAAGGCTTATCAGGTCTTAAGATAAAATATAATACAATGAGATGAGTAACATGTAACTTATTACGCTGCCATTATTTATTTTATTTTATTTTTATTTTTTTAACTAAACCAAGAATTGTGTGAAAAACTAAGAACGCCACATGATTCAGAAATCTCTCACATGGTTGTGGAGGAATTTTGACCCACCATTTGCAATATTTACAATATTCCTTCAGTTCATTTGAGGGTTGCACGTTTTCAGCTATGCACAGCTCTTAAGGTCCCACCACAGGATTTCAATCAGGTGTATGTCTGGACTTTAACTGTGCCATCGCAACACCTTAATTCAGAGGGGGGGTCTCTGTCATCCTGCCATGCTCTACAAATTTTGTCAGTCTTGCAATTATCTTACATCACTGCACATAGCAGAGAACAATAAACAATCAAAATTTAACCTAAATGTTGCGCTGAAAAAGTATACCAGCTGCAGCTCCCCTGCTTCCCACAGCCTTGCCTTGATGCTTTTCTTCAAAAAGTGCTCAGATCCTGTGGCTGCAAAAAACAAAAAAACAAAAACAAAAAACAATTCATAACCCCTCCTCCACTGTGCTTGACAGTTGGTATGAGGTGTTTGTGCTGCTGTGTTTGGTTTTCGTCAAATGTGGCTCTGTACATTATAGCCAAACATCTCCACTGTGGTCTTATCTGTCCAAAGGACATTAAACCAGCAAACCAGAACTTCTGCTTTTATAGAGGTTTCTCACACTTGCTGATGATCAGTTTGCATCTGGCTGCTTCTTACCATCTTAATTCTGATGGAAGTAGTTGGAGTGCACACGATAATCTATTATAAAAAATACTAAATTTGTGATGTTCTTACACATAAAAATGATTTGATGTGCACACCGAAAATAAGTTATATGCACCTGATGATTTACTATAATATTATTGTAATAGACAGATGTCAGCTACACAGCCTGCTTATTGCTCTTGCTTTAAACGTTAAAACTGATTTATCATAAGCACAAATCATCTGCTGTTCAGGCTATCCATTGTGTGGATAATCACATCTTTCATATGCAGCAAATGGTGTCTGTACGTGAAAGAAGCCAGGTGTAGATTTTGTTTTTGTAAATATTAATTATCTCAGGATATTTCTATGATAAATAACTTTAAAAGCACATTGACTGTGGGGACTTAAGGGGCTCCGCCTTGGGGACTCTGATTCACCACTTCTGTATTCCTAAAGTCCTGGTACAGCCCTGCTCACACGAGCTGCTGCACGTGCGTGTGCGTTCAAAGGGCTCCAGCAGCTTTCCAGCGCGCAGGTGCTGAAAGTATCAGAGAGGAGCCTCTGACCTGCCACCTCGCACCGCACACAACTTTAGTTTTTCAGTTTCCTGGTTGGTTTAAAATGTTGCAACTTCCACAATAACCGCACCCAGAAGCAGAAGTCCAACAGATCTCCAAGCATTTTCCACACTTAGACAAAAGTCTGTGATGGAAGTGCATTTTGGACAGGCTCCGCTCACCGTTACGCACAGTAAGTAGCCTAATGATGTTTCCTAATGAGGGACTTTGCCAGCACCGTAGCCCAGACTAAGTTATAGTGTTACCTCTTTAACTTTAAGTTGTAACAGACAGTCGGCGCACTGAGCGCATGAGTGGGTGGTCTAAAGTATAGCACAATTTAACTGATGCTCCTTCATCCGCTCCGGTGCTCAGGGCACGGTGGAGTCAATCAGCTTGGCGGTGTCTTCATTAACGGCCGCCCGTTACCTCACGTGGTGAGACAGCACATCGTGGAGCTCGCGCAGCAGGGCGTGCGTCCCTGTGAGATCTCTCGCCGCCTGCGCGTCAGTCACGGCTGCGTCAGCAAAATACTGGCCAGGTAAACGGAGTCTGTAATGTACGAAGGAGCATCGGGGCCTCATTAACAACAAATTATTGTTGTTATTGATATTGTTAATCACTGTGAGATTGAAATATGGAGATTAACGCCTTTTAGATAATGCTTTGTGTAGTGAAATCGTACTTCATAATTAGTTTTATTAACAAGGAAATTATGTCTTTTTTAGCTCATGAACGCAGTTTGCTGATACGTGATGAGCATAAGGGCGCTGAAGAGCTGAAAGCTGCATTTGGTCAAAAAGAAAAAGCACGAGTTGGAAGAGTAAAATAAAACAGCTGGTAATGGAAAGGTGTAAGGATACCGATGGTTAGAGGGCATAGAGGGTGCATAGATGGTGTATGTTGTATCACAAGACACAAGAAGACAGCTGATCAAGTTGTTTTACTAACTCATCTACACAGCCTAGCAGCTGTGGCAGATGTTTGACTTGAAAAAACTGTTATCTCCACATTTCGACTTTATTATCAAAATGTTATCAAATTAAAATGATTTCGAGTTATTTCGAGTCACTATTTTTTTTTCTTAATGTGGCCCAAATACTCCGTCGTAGGGGTAATGAGTGGTATATTTGTTTTATTTAGTAGTGTATTAATTCACACATAAAGGTATTTTTAAATACATTTTAGCGTTAGTGATGTCTGCTGTTTTACCACTTTTCCAAAAGCAAAGTGTATCATTTGAATATGAAAACCACATATTTTAAACATTTTTTTAGCTTATTTGTAAAACTCATTATTTTTTTTGAATCTATTGCATCTTTGTGATGCTGTGATATTTTGTTGTTTGTTTTTTTTTAGCTTTAAGCTTGACTTTAAAACTTCTTGGTTTTTCTCACTTCATTACAGCTTGAGGTTTTTATGGAAAATGTAAAAAAAATATATTACAATAGCTGATAATGTACTTAAAGGTGAAAATCCTTGGAAGGTGACTTTTTGATGTGGTTGTTATACAGCATTGCTTTCAGGTAAAATGTTAGCCCAGCTGATAGATATCGACATTGTTTGTTCAGGTACAATGAGACAGGAAGCATCAGACCCGGACTGATCGGGGGCTCTAAGCCCAAAGTGGCCACTCCCCGAGTTGTGCAAAAGATCCTCCAACTGAAACACCACAACCCCACCATGTTCGCCTGGGAGATCCGAGACAGGCTGCTGCTGGAGCAAGTGTGTGACCAGAACAGTGTGCCCAGCATCAGCTCCATCAACAGGTACAGTGTGTGAACTCACCTGTGTCTGACTACACAGATTTTAAAAGTGAAGAAAAACGTTGAGTGAGTTATTTCTGTCCTCACAGAATCATCAGGAAGAAAGTTCAGTCCGAATCTTGTGGAGCTGGTAAGACTGTTTCTTTTACCCTCTCGTGCTCTCACAAATGTTTAATGACACTAAACCTCTGCCTCTGCAGTGTCCTCAGCATCATCAGTTGCCATGGGAACAGCCTGTTCCTCCCCAACCAGCTTTTCCATCAGTGGGATTCTGGGAATCTCAAAATATAGCTGCAAGCTACCAGAAGGTAATGTAATCTGTGAGCATGATCTGCAATTGTTCATGTTGAAAGTGTAGGCTCACAAGTATTCTATTAATTTCTATATTTTCACTTCTACTACCAATTTCTACACTCGATTGCTTTATCTGCTGTTACCAGCTCTCCATTTTTGTCAGACATTATTAAGGAGCGACTCCTGCAGCATCACATGTAAGTCCAGAGAACGGGAAATGGGTGGCTGCTCAGTGTCAATGGAGCAAAGATTTTGGGAGATGGTGTAGCGATTCAGTTGCTCATAGAGGTTGTGAGACACAAAATCTCAAAGGAACTTGAGCAGGGGATGCTCCAGGGATATGAATCTTAATGCTACAGAAAAGCTTCTGTTACAATCGTTCAGACAAAAGGTGAAAATAGCAACAGAAAGAAAGGAGAATTAATGACAGAAATGAGAGATGCTGCAGAGGTTGAAATAAACCCCAACACTGAAAAAGGTTGTAGGTTGTAATGCTGAATATCTGGACCCAGGAAGCTTTAGTTTAAATAGAAAATAATAGAATATAAGGTCAAGTCCAGGATACACCGTAGTTTGTCAACCATCATGGATGGGCAGGTAGTAAACAACCATGAACTTCAAGAGATAGAGCTCCAACTCTTCATACCAGTGCATTTGACTAAACAACCATGAGTTTTGTTTTTGTTAATTTTGAGAAAACCGGAAGATAATCAGATCCTGAGGTCACAGAAGCAGTTAGTGAGGGATTGAGGAGGATGTCTGGCAGACAGTTTGTGGTGATGTGGAACTGAGAGAAAGTTTAGGCTATGCTTGCATATTTTTTTTCTAAGTGCTGTTGAGCCCTGGGAAACACATTTGGTGACAGAGATTAGAAGAGAGGAGAAACTCTTAAACTGTTATTATTGTGTTTCATATTGAGTCATACAATCTTCTCATCTGATTGTAGTCATGTTGGTGTCACAAATCTAGAAAGGTTCATATCTGCTCATGAGCTGGTGCCTCTGGAGCTTGCAGAGGTGCACAAGATCCAACCCAGTGACACTAGCTGGATAACTGGTGAAGAATGTAAAGTTTCTCTTTTTAAGCAAATCTGCACATTGTTCAGATGTCTTTGAAAGTCCTATTTTTAATACCTTTCCAACAAGTTTTTTTTCTTGATGCACCTTTTTTAAAAATATATTTTGAAGTCATACCAAGAAAACATAATTTCTGCAAGAAAAGTCAAACACATTGTTTGAAATTGCATCCTTAAGATAGACAAACTTCACTGGCCATTTCTTTTTCTACTGTAAGAGCTCACACACATGGATGTATTTACAGAGCAGGCTCAGGGTTTAGAGCCTATTCTTCTCCACAGCTTGTGACCATATGGCAGACTGATGTGAAAAGCCAGCGGTCTTATGTTAATATTAGTCTGACTAAAACAACCTCCGCGGCAGGAGGTCCACCTCAGCTCCCCAGGCTTCTGTCCTCAAAGCCAGCAGGTTCTCTGCTCCTCGCTGCCTCCTCCTCACCTTGGCCTCTCATTACAGGCCCATACACCCTCACTTCTCCATCACTGCGAGCATTAGAAGGGGAGATTGCATGGACAAATATGCATAGTTACCCCTGGAAACGCAGGCATGCATGTGTTTCATCATTCGTCTAATTAGAACAAGTGAAGATAGAAATGGAGACAGGAAGGGAAATAAAAGTGAACCTGAGCTGAAGCTGTTTTGTTTTCCAGCAGGGGACATCTCCTGCAGTGTGTACCAAGACCAGCCGTGTTCATGTTATGACACCTGGGGACAGCCGGACCCCTGCATGATCTCTCTGTCCAGCTTGACCTCTTATACAAGCCTGCCAGCTAATCGTAATCCAGACATGATGGGTCAGTATTTACTGAATTATGATCACTTATCTCTCATATGAGGTCAGCTTTGATGTGTCTTTCTCTGTCTCATACGTCCTCTTGTTTAGGACCTTCGTGTCAGTGCAGCTGAATAAGGAGCCCTGAGAAGGAAAATATCACCGCTTTAGTGCCACAAACAGGATGACTGCAGAACTCGTTTAACTGTAATTATATTTATTACTATCACCGAGATAGAAATCTGGATCATAATCGAAAACGTGGAAATAAAACCAAGATAACAAGCCTCACCTTTCATGTTTTATTCACATTATTTGAAGCAAAGAACAGCCTAATAGAGCTTCATCAGTCCAACATATTATCCCCCATCCCTGTCGCCCCTGTGGCCACTTTCTCCTCTGTCAGTGGTATAGGGTTAGCATCATTAGGGGCCTCATGATGGAGAGCAGAGACTGCTTTCTCTCCTTTGTGTGCATCTCCCTGGCCTCCCCTCTAGGATGAGGGATTAAAGTAGAAGATGGGAGCTGCTAGAAGGAGCAGTGGGGTCAAAAAAAAGAAACACCGCTGAGAAAGAAATCTGCTCAGCAGTAGACATCAATCTGCATGAAGCATGTAGAGAATATTAACAGGATGACAAATGTGTTTTTGTTTTGGTTTTACTAAGTATATCTAGACATGTGCACAAATCCCTCATGCACCACAAAAAATTTATGAAGCACCATGGCAACATCTGTGTGCAAATAATTCAGCGTGTGACCACAATAAACCAAAGCTATCAAATCAGCTTCACCTTTAAACTTAGAAACCACAATTCTGTTTATAAAGCCCCAAATCATAACAACAATCACCTCAAGGTGCTTTATACTGTAAGGTGAAGACCCTACAATAATACAGAGAAACCCCAACAATCAAGCACTTGGTGACAGTGGGAAGGGAAAACTCCCTTTTACCAGGAGGAAACCTCTGGCAGAACAAGCTATGGGACGGGCAGCTATCTGCTGGGGGTAAAATAAATGTTCATGACAGAAAAATTGAATAAACCTTAAGATGGTCAATAAACAAGGGCTGGTTTAGCTTACTGGTGGAGCAGCTGCCCAATTTGTGACCTTTATTTGATATTTGACATGCAGCAAAGGCAAAAAAAACAAAAAAAAAAAACAAATAATCCTAAATGAAGGTCAATAAGCAAAAAAGTGGTCCTCTTCCTCAGATGGACGGGCATATAATAAGTGCTATAGATACAGATTAGACAGAAATACAGTACAAACTAAAAAATGACAAGAACATGGAATAAATTCCCAGATTTATTGGAATCGTTGGTGAAATATGCCCTCAATTGTTACACATGCTTAAAACTCAGTTGCATACCAGATTTTCAGATGTATCTTGGAACGCAGCTCTTCTTCTCCCTGTACTAGTCACAGGCTCATGCAATTTGTTGTCCACCAGTGTCACTGTGTTAAGCTGAATTAGCAAAAATATACCCTCATTTGGACCCGATATGTAGCGCATGTAAATCACCTCCCGGTACTTTAATCCAGATGTTTTAGTCATACCCTGACCTCAGTGCATTCTGGTGTTCCATATTTAAATCACTCAGGGAGGCTTTTAACACACCAGCTGAGCCCAGTCCTATGATTGCCATATTTAGTGTGAAACCTGGTCTAAAAACATCCATAATAGTCTTTCTTTTGATTGCCTGCTAGCCCATCATCCTGTTCTTTAAAACTGGAAAGATTACCTCCACCACCCCTTGCCAGGTGAATGAGGGACACCATGTTCCATTTGAAGTTAGAAAGGGTTAAATACAATACTGTTCAAAAGTCTTCAGTCACCATTCATTTATTTATATTTTGCTAGGAAAATGGAAAATGGGTGTCTTTTGTTCAGTTCTCTGTTGAGATAATCTCATTCTGCTTCACTAATGTTGAAGTCCGGGCACTGGGGAGGACAATCCATGACTGATCACGTTCTAGTGTGTGTGTGTGTTTTTTTTATCCAAGTATAATTCTACTGCACTGACAGTATGTTTGGGATTATTGCAATACTGAAAAAAGAAGCAGCTACCAATCAGATGCTTTTGAGATGGTATTGCATGGTGGATTTAAATTTGGTGGCACTTTTCTGCATTCATAATTCCATTAGCTGTGATAAAATCCCCTATTTGGCATAGCTCAACCTTTTTTCCCTGTTTCCCTTCTAGCTTCTTGACTGCCGCTCTTCCACTGAGACCATTTCTGATGAGGTTTCAATGAACAGCGAGAGAGAACAAATCGTGTATTTTTTGTGACAAACTGCTAATAAAAATAGGTAAAATTGGTTCTTTTCTAAGTCCTTGTGTAGACACAAGACTTTTTCATCCCTTGAGTTTGGTGTCTTTTTTATACTTGAATGATTGAAAATTCCTCTAAAAATGGAAGGACTGAAAATGAGCTTGCATCAGTAGAGGGCAGCACTTCTGTGAGTAGTTTGTCTTGTAAAGTGACTCTGTACCAAGGATGCATTAACGGAGCTAGTAATGCATCCACACCCACTTCTTATCATAACAGCACAGCTCCAGAAACACTTCAAGCTAAAACTCATTAAGGCAAATCACTCAGAAGAGCATTAACACTTGATGGGATTATGAGACAGTGGAACAAATGCAAAGGCAGACAACTCAAAGAAGACTCTTATTTTAGGGTTCTGATCGCTTTGTTATGATACAACAGCAGCCAGTGTCTTAATCAAGCCAGTTACTATAGTGACTGTAATCCAGTGTCACTAATTCCAGATGTGTCTCAAGAGATTTTACAGTCTGTACAGGTTCTTTAACCCGTTTGGATCAGGAAAAAGGAATAACAAACCTTAGGAAGGCTTATAAACGTAATAGCTGAAAAGCTAATAATTCTATCTAACATCCTTGGCTTGTATTGGTTGAGCTTTATTAATGAATTTGTCAGTTTTATCTGCTCATCTTGGCTCAGGTCATATAATGGGTTTTTTTAAATACCTTTTTTTCTTTGCAATTACCAAATTTATCAAAAAGCCCTATTTAAACATTCCTGGCAGTGTGGCTAACAACTCTAAAGCAAAAATGCAGGAAGTGTCATGCAGACAGACACGTGCAAGTAATTCCTCTAAAACACAATATAGCTGAACAACTGCTCAAAGGTTTTAATGGCCGCCAATGTCACTGGCTGCTATCATACTGGTAAATGTCAGGGTAAAAGGTTAATATGCTGCTTGGCATCAGTTAAACATTAACCATGTTCACCACAGATTGAATGCACTTGGAAAACAATGATGCTTTGTTACCTCCCAAAATCCCAGACAATCTGAAGTAAGAGCCTTCTGCTGGTGTTATTAGCTGCACCTGAGAGTGTTACATGTAACCTTTATGTAACTGTTCATAAACTGTAACAAGTGCCGTAGACACACTTCTACTGAACTCATTAATACAGGCCATTTAGTGGTAACTGCTACCTTACTACTGCTGAGGATAATACGATGATGTCACTCCAGCTATAACTAATAATCTATATAAATGTATAGCTAACACTCTGTTATTTCTGTTATCTGCTACACAATATCGGAACTTTATTTATCTAGCTAGCATCACTGAATTTTAAGTAGTGATGTAGGTTTCAGCAATTTACTTTTTTTTTTTAAGTTTTCAGTCTAATTTTGCCCTCGTCCTTTACACCTTAAAATATATTGACACCATCTTATAGTCAAGTTTAAACCATTCATGTATGTATTTTGTGTATTGTATATTTTCAACTTTGTGATAAATCTGTCTTAGTACATGACGCCGTGTCAGCTCTCACACGACAAATCCTGCCGAATGTTTTTAAACAAGTGTTGCTTATCTTCTTTAATCGTGTGTTCAATCTAAATATTAAGCTGACTTGCAATATTAAGAGCTTGTGCATGCGTGTGTATGTGTGAATTCCTCAGAATCTGTTTGCAGTCCCTTTTACACTTGAATTAAATTCTAGGTAAGAATTTATTAGGTTTAAAGTTATGATAAATCTCCAAGAAATAAGTGTAGTTAACTGAAATAATCTTTGAACTGATGTGAACGTGGGTGTGTGTGTGTGCGCGCGCGCACGCGCATAATTTATTGTGGTGTAAAGCTTTTTAGGGATATGCTCAGGTCCAAAGTACAAAAGCACAAGTTAGTATGAGAGTTCTTATAACACCAGCTACTTCCTTCTTTATATATTTACTAACGTTTCCTCATTCTGAGGGAGAGGACAGTGCTGAGGCTGAAGGTGGGGGAAAGAAAGGCTGATCTTTGTACATTTATGGCCTCGTGATCAAAACTCTCATATTTTGGACGCCTAGTCTCAATTTATACCCGTTTTCAGAGCCTCATAAGGAAACAAAATCAGAATAAAGCGTTTCCAGGACTCAGCAGTTCGCCCTTGACTAGTGACTGCACTGTAAGACATAAGCTGAGCCAAACCAGGGCAGAAGAAGACGTTGACTTGAGAGACTACTGGACAATGTCAGTGCCCCCCAGAGTTGTCCACAAGAGGAGGGAGACGATCACAGCCCTGCCTCTCTACTACTCCGGACACCTGCTGAAGAAACACAGTAAAGACAAGGTAAGAACGAATGTGGGGAATAAACACGAGGAAATGTAAATAATTAAGAGAAAAACCAAACAAAAGCTGCAAAAGTCTATCAAAAGTAAGGACTCATAATGGAGAATTAGCTTTGTCTGCCTGTTACTAAATCACTTATACTGACTGACAGTATTTTAATGCTGTAGTTCAGAGAGTTGGGTCTTACTGCACTGCACTGTAATGTTGATTACTGAGTACAAGCTACATATTTGATTATTAATCCACTAGATTACATAAATTTGTGTAGCATAATCTGATTACTCTTGGACTACTTTAGAAAGTGGAGACAAAGCAAATTTTGTGTTACTCACCATCAAAAAACATAAAAATGTTTTATGTCTGTACTCTTCATGCAGTCATGACTTTCAGCAGACACACAGTGCTGTGGTACACATGAACTATGTAGGACACATTTTTATGAGTTTGTTTTATTGGTTATCGGAAAGGTTTTATAACTGTAAAACATTTTAATGGCATGAAAAATGTAGAGAAGCAATTTTTGATATTATTATTCAAATGTAATCTGGGCTGACTGTAGTTGTTTCAATCTGACGTAAACTGTTACTGCCTTATTGTGGAGAGGGGACTAAATTTAACCACCTTTTATCACCGGTGGGTGAGTAGCTCGGCTTTGACGGTGCATCATATTTTATAATGGTAATCCAACAATAAATATACAAGACATAGAGGTTTGTATGTAAATACCTCATCTGTAAATTATCTTACAGCCTTTAGATAAGTGTAAATACAATCATGTGACAAAGAGCATTTTTCGAAAAGCCACATCCTTATTGTTTCCACAGGAGTTAAGAGGGCAAGAGGCAGCCATGGGCTGTGAATCAAATGTACTTGATGAACTGATCATCAGCAAGACCTTTAGCAGTTTGCTAGTCTGGACCATTCAGGTGTGTTTTAAGACAATCTATCCAGGAGTCGACGTTTCATCAAGATCAGAAAAATTTCAATAGCAACCAAGAGCTACATTTCAGACTCTACAGGCCTCAGTTAGCGTGTTAAATGTTAAAGTTTACACCAGAACAGTTAGAAAAAGACTGAACAAGTAGTGCATTTTTAGAAGGGTTGCCAGCAGAAAGCCTCT
The DNA here is from genome assembly GCF_036321145.2 of Pelmatolapia mariae. Classification (NCBI taxonomy): domain Eukaryota; kingdom Metazoa; phylum Chordata; class Actinopteri; order Cichliformes; family Cichlidae; genus Pelmatolapia; species Pelmatolapia mariae. Next base: position 26,113,368 of record NC_086228.1, read on the forward strand.
GTTCTCACTAAACCAAACATGGCAGCACAGCTTTGATCTGCTAGGTTGCATCTGAACAAACCACGAGACTTCTGAAACATCGTCCTTTGGACAGATGAGACCAAAGTAGAAGTGTTTGGAGATAATGTACAGCAACACGTTTGGAAAAAGCAAACACAACATATCAGCACAAACACCTCATACCGATTGCAAACATGGCGGTACAGGTATCTGCAAAGTTCACAGGCCCTGTGAACTTTGCAGATACTGAGTTGACTGTGAATTTCTCTTAATACTAAATATACAAATGTGAGGCCATCTGTCTGACAGCTAAAACGTGGCAAAAGTGGGTCATGCAACTATACAATGGAGAGCACCAAATCTACTAAATAATGGCTGAAAAGAGAAAAGAATCAAGGTGCTGCAGTAGCTCAGTCAAAGTCCAGATAGCAACTAGATACCGAATCACGAAGTGTGCATAGTTTTCCACATGACTGCGTAGCTGAAAAACTGAAACAGGTCAAGTGTAAGTAGTTTAAGTGTGCATCTAAATGCCTGATGTGTTCATTAAATGACTTTCAGGATTTCAAGAAATACTATGGAGAGCTCCGTGGGTGTTCGCTGTTTCTGTACAAAGATGACACACAGGATACGGTAAGCAAACACCTATGTTTGTTCACATTGTGCGCTTGACTAATTACCTGAATCATCTTTTGAAAATATGTGGATTGTTTAATTCCAAGAATTAGGAAGTACCTTTGAGGGGCAATAAAGAAGTGCTGGGAGCACTGACCTGATTTTTTTCTCAGTATACAGAGAAGTTGGACCTGGACCAGCTGAAGTCGATGGAGTCAGACTCTCCATATCAGAAGAAGGAACCCACTGTGTTCACCCTCAGCCTCAGCACAGAGAAGGTGCAACTTAAGGTCTGTTGTGATAAAACTCACTTCAAATGATCCAATTACATCTAATATCTAATCTTATAATTAATCACTGGATGGATCAATACTATACATCGCTCCAGCTTTTTATCAACTGTGTGTGTGTGCGTGTAGATGGACAGTGCAGACATGGGAGAGGTGTGGAGGGGTTTCATCCTGACTGTGGTCAAGGTGAGCAAACACACACCGATCTAATTGATTCAGCACAATTATTTCCATTTATACAGGATATTACACACACACAGTGATGTAGACAGTGGTATTTAAATAGTGTTCACTTGGTACAAATAAAGTCTGAAGTCCTTCGCATCATTACTGCACAGCAGAAATCGAGACCCAGGCAACATTTTTCTGTTCAGTGATGATGACCCTCAGTTTCTTGTTTGTAGCTGAACGCCTGGTGTTGTCTTTTGTGATTGGATGTGTTGTGCATTCAAAGATGCTCTTCTGCCTTAGTTGTAATGAGCCGTCAGCTATATGGGAAAATCCCAAAAGATCAGCAGTTTCTGAAATAATCAGACCTGCTCATTAAGCACCAACAGCAAAGTCCGAGTCACTTAAATCCCCTTTTTTCCTTCTCAGTTTGAACTTCAGCAGGTTATCTTGACTGTGTCCACATGCCTAAAATGTGCTGAGTTGCTACCATTTGATTGGCTGATTAGATATTGGTGTAAATGAGCAAGGTGCCAGATAAAGTGGCCTTTGAATAAATGTTTATATATTTTTAAAATATATCAGGATATATTTTTGAACATGTTACAGATGATCTGAATGGTACTGAGGTCGAGCTCGTGTTTCCTTGCAGAAGGAGCTTCCCAGTAAGCTGCAGCTGATGCCTGGCCAGGTGTTACAGCTGAAGGAGGTTCTCGCTCAGGAAATAAAAAGAAAATCCCCATCGTCACGTCCACCGCTCCCACCTCGACCAGGTTTCCTCTCAGGCCCGCCATCCAAAGACAAATTGAGCTCTGAGATTGCTGAGTAAGCACTGTCTGCTGTTTGTGTAAACACTGATCATTTGTAGGTTCAGAAACTTCTCAGATAGACTTTAAAAAGTGCTTCAAAACAGTTAAAATACAATAAATAAAAGTGTGCCTCCTTTTTTTTCCTTTGAATCCTGTAGGTGTTTCTTTGATGTGACTCGAAAGGAAGCTGAGAAGATGCTAGAGGAAAACCCAGAGTGTGGAAGCATCATCCTTCGCCCGTCCACCATGCCCAACAACTACGCCTTGACCCTCAGACAAGTGTCATCCAGGTCTGCTAATCTATTCAAACCACTGATATACACCACTGAATGCAGAATACCTGCTTATAAATAACTATTGAATTTTAACCATTAATCTTTTTGTATTATAAATTTTCTCCTGTACTGACTGATTTCATCAGCACATCAGCTATAAATATCTTGTTTTATATCTCTTACAATAATATATATTACTGAGTTTTAGAACTATTTTAATATTGTTCCTGCTAATTTTGTAATGTGACGTGAGTTTGAGTGCTTTGAAAGGTGCCAACAAACAATTTATTCACCTTATTATTATTATTACTGGTAAATCTGACACGTGGACACAGAGAATCAAGTGTTCACCAGGAACTAACTGACGATAAAAACAGTATTAAGTGGGACAGACAGAAGGTGGAACATAATATGAACTTTGCTCAGTGAAAACACATTGAGCAAAAACACACTGTGAAGAATTTAACTGTAATATAATCATCACAACGTTTCTTCTGTTTCAGCGGGCCAGTAATGAAGAATTACAGAGTGACCCAAATAAACGCCGGATTTGTCATTGAACTGGAGACACCAGTAAGTCCTTACAGGCTCTGAATATATTTCAGCTATAGCATTTACACATAAACTTCCTTCAAAGCCACAGGAGCACAAATGATTCAAAGAAGAATCATGAGCGTGTAATGAGTGAAATTAGAGGTGGACAGATTGATCGTGTCGTTAACAATACTGGTTTCGGATCAATACCTTAGTAAGTTGTTAAGAGACATTTACCTGATGGCATTAACACATAATCCACATAATCAAAGCACAATGCCGAAACCCAGGATTGAATCAGGGACCTTCAGATCTTCAGTCTGACGCTCTCCCAGCTGAGCTATTTCGGCAACAAACAAGTTCAGCAGAAGGAGCTGTGTGTTCGCCTCACTTGAACAAACCTCAGGCTAGTTTTAAGTCATGATCCATGCCTAGAAACTCACAGGAAAAACAATTAAAATGGGATTAACTTCAGATGAAACCAGATTTTTTACTGGGGAAACCCACATACACAATTCTGTTTAGATTCATGGATGTAGAGAAGGTAGTTCACCTTTTTTAAAGATTGATTAATCAGTTAATCAAAGCACAATGCCGAAACCTGGGATTGAACTAGAGACCTTCAGATCTTCAGTTTGACGCTCTCCCAACTGAGCTATTTCGGCACTGGACTAGGGTCTTGATGCATGCTCAATCATCCAGGTAAGTAAATCTCCAAAAGTTGATTCTGTTCATCTGGACGTAGCGTTTTGTGGGAGAAACGTTTCGTCACTCATCCAGGTGACTTCTTCAGTCTCAGCTGACTGTAGGTTTCCCCAATCTTATAAACAGTACATTTGCATAATGACTGAAACCAGCCCACTGAAGGAACAATGGGCTGGGAGGTCAGTTCCTTAATCTTAATTATGCAAATTCCCATGACCATTGATCAACAACCACTGACCAAAACCCACTGATCAAAGACCACTGATCAATGGCCATGAGTACCATTCACAGAGAGTTGGGGAATGGCTGCAATCACAGCATTGTAAGATGGCGAAAGATGTATCCTTAGGCCCCCTCCTCAATTCAGAGATGGTCTTTCCCTTTTCACGTAAATGGCCTCCTTGACTCCGCCCTCAAACCAGCGTTCCTCCCTGTCCAGGATGTGTACATCCTCATCATTGAAAGAGTGTCCACTGGCCTGTAGGTGTAAATAGACTGCAGAGTCCTGGCCCGACGAGGTAGCTCTTCTGTGTTGTGCCATCCGCTTCGCCAGAGGTTGTTTGGTTTCCCTGATGTATAAGTCCTGGCAATCCTTCTGGCACTTAACAGCGTACACTATGTTACTCTGTTTGTGTCACTCTTTCACTGGGCTGGTTTCAGTCATTATGCAAATGTACTGTTTATAAGATTGGGGAAACCTGCAGTCAGCTGAGACTGAAGAAGTCACTTGGATGAGTGACGAAACGTTTCTCCCACAAAACGCTACGTCCAGATGAACAGAATCAACTTTTGGAGAGCACTGGAGTATCACCAAGCATCCAAGACTTGCACCAAAAAAGGCAAGTGATTCAGTAACTGACATCACCCAGGTGCTGCTGACCAACAGAGTGCCAGTGGAAACTGCACAACTGTTAGCACAAAGACAGAGGAAGAGGAAAAAGGGAAGGCATATGAGGAGGGAGCAGGAGAGAAGGAAAGGCAGGAGTGTACATATGTACAAATGCATTTCTCTTACTAAACCATTTACTGGTTAAATAAGGGGAAATAAACAGACTTTTCAACAGTATAAGATTAATTGCCAAGAACTATTGTTCCAATAAAGAAATTATTGATCAAACACGAATTTCCTTACTTTCTGTGCCAAGTAATTTTAACTGAGTAAATGGCTTGAATTTGGTAGTCATGTGGGAGAGCACCGGACTGAACATCTGCTAAGAGGGTAGTATGTCCTCTCAGGCTTTTTTTTAACATTTAACCTGTTTGGATACACGTCAGATTTAAAAGGCAGAGGTTGTGGTTCAGTTTTATGGTGTTATTAAGCCTTTATCATCCTTTCTCTGATTAAATGTATAATGCCAAAACCTAGGATTGAACCAGGAACCTTCAGATCTTCAGGCTGACGCTCTCCCAACTGAGCTATTTCGGCAATGTACGCATGGAGAATGAGAGAGAGCACTGTGACCCGTCACCTGACCAAAAACAGTCTATTTTCAAATAGTGCCACTTGGTCCAATCAGAGACATTATCAGATGTTGATCAAATGATGACCAAAAACTCATATATATATATAAAAGCAAAATGCACTTACAGAAAGGACACAGGATTAATAAATGCTGCAGAGAATCATTATGTAATTTACTGCACAGAGCAATAAAACTGCAGAGCTAATAAAGACCAAAGATCTGAGGGTCCTAGGTTCAAGTCCAGGTTTTGGCAATGTAGTACATTTCTGTGGAGCACAAAGTTCAGATTATTACCAGTTTGCAAGTCTCAGCAGAACAGTGAAGCTTTACAATGTTAAACAGGCCGCCTGTAATTATCGTTGTTTTATTACTATTTTATAAGCTGTAGAAGTGTCATAAAATCTGCTGTCTGTAATAGAGGAATGACAGATACTTCTGATAAATCAAAGGGGAGCATCATTAACCGAGTCTATCTTTTGCTTTTTTTCACACGTCCTCTGTAGGTGACCGTCAGCTCCCTGAAGGATGTTCTAAAATACTTCATTGAAAAAACAGAGTACCGGCTTTGTCCTTTCATTCCATCTCAGCCCTACGACACTTTGATTGGTGAGAGCACTGCTTTTAAAAATGGTTACAGTGAAGTGTGCAACTCCTAACCACAGATTGTGTTCAATAGAGGCGTCACCAGCTCCCAAGTGCCTCAACACAACCCCACGTGCACCTAAACCACTACCAAAGGCACAAGTGCCCCCTATGTTGCGGTCACGGACCAAAGAGGAGATTCTGCCAAACAAGCCTGATGAGGGAGAATATGTCATTCCTGATGATCCCAGTGACTCCAGCCTGAATCTAGGTGAGCAGAGTGAATGTTGATTTAAAAACAAAACAAACAAGCAAACGGGCAGAAGGTTAAATCAAGGCAAATGTAAGAGCAAGTCTAAATGACTTGAATGCTTTTGTCTAAACCAGCTCAGTTGGATGATGAGCTCAGGAGAGTGCTAAAACAACGGAGAGAAAACATCTATGTTTCGACTGATGAGAAAGTCTCCCCTTATGAAACAAAACTGAATGGAAAAACAACAATCTAACACGGCACGGTGGACGACCGAGAAACCGACAGCGTGAAGTAGGGACTGGTGTAGCCTGACAAGTATAACGTTAAACTTTTACCTACAGCTCAGAGATCACTATGTTCACGGTGAAAATGGCTAAATTCTGCTTTATTTAAACGAAATTTATTAATTTTTCTCCAAGATGGGAGAGTTTGGACCGTTGCTTAAATATTGTGACCAAATGAGCGGATGGTGCTAGATGATCAAAAGGATTTCTGTGTTTATTTCGGTGACCACTAATGTCTGCACCCGTCATTGCAATCCAGCTGAGGGGTGTCAATAAAAAAGCAGAACATTTCATCCCGTAGTCAGTCACAAAAACTTTGTAAAAGATTAAATGTTTGTTCAAATCTTTGTACCTGTGGGTGGATCCATATTGGAACTTTTACACTGAGGGTTCACCAACGTAATCAACCCACTCGGGAACTTGAATGTTAATGAATGAAAAGTCATGCCCTGGATGTTTGAGGATGTTTAGACTGGGCTGAGGGCGGCCATCAGTGACACCGCCACAGCTAAAGTAATAATACCAGAAGCAGGAGGGTCTGAGCATGAGGATGAAACATGTTTGAGAGCCCGAGAATATTTTTAAAAAGCTTGGACAATTTCTAGATAAGATTTTGACATTGGAAAGTTGTAAGATTATCAGTGAACGTCTTTAATATGTTCTTGATGAAAGATTGTTTACATGTCCAACATTGCATCACTGTACTCCATTTTTGTATTTTTAATAAGTTTTGTAAGAGTGAGCTTAAACGCTGTCACTGGGGTTGAATATGATTCCAACTCTGCTGAGTGCTTTCTTGATTTACTGATTGATTGATGACTATTTTCACAAAAGAAAAGTGATGACTCTGATGTCAAAAATCTCACTGCCAAAATGACATGAATAGGTTTTGCGGATTAGCTTTGGTTTTTGTCTCAGCTTCTGCCTGTTATTCATGTTTAAATGTGTAAAAAAAAAAAGAAAGAAAGAAAGAAACATAAAAGCTTAAAGCACTCTTGTTTATTTCGGATCAATGTATAATTAAATTGTAAATATAGAAAACTGATGTTTCTACTTATTCTTTATTAATAAATTTTAAAAAAAAACAAAAAAAAAAACAACACACAGACACAATCCAGGATCATTGTTATTTTTTTTTTTATTTTCCACACACAGGAGTAAGCCAACATAAACTTTTGAAATGTTATAGTTTTATAAGTTATTCCATTGAGATTGCACTTTTTTATTTTATTTTTTATCTTTATTGTGGATCATGTTATAGGTTTAAAGTTTAAGGATCATTCATTACCCAGTAAAGACAGCAAGACTGTGAAAAATATTCAATAAAAAAGAAAACCAAACACTCTATCCCTTTTCGTCTCGCTCCTTGACTATAGTGTTTATTTTTTGTTGTTTTTTAAGAGTAACGGTCTCTTCCTGTTTCACATTTCTTATATTCAGGTCCTTTACACTCTGTTGTAGCAGCCTTCGTGTGAGAAATACAAATAAAATATCTGTAATAAGTTAACATCTCAGGATTTAAAAAATAAAACAGAATAAATAAGATGATTGTTCCCTAATGTAGACCTGCCTCCGCCTGCCCTTGTCGGTGTTACATTACTTTTCGGTGAGTGACAGCTGCAGGATCCTCTCCAGCTCCTCCTCCTCCTCCTTACGCTTCCTGTAGCAAAATAAGAAGTTCATCTGTCAGAACACTGACAGTATCATCACTTTAAGATGACTTTGTTCTCAGATTTAAGGCGTCTGAAAGGCTGTTCGGATCGTGTTATAAGTGTAATCTGATAGTGTGTTAAAGTAGTGTTAAATGTAAAGTGGTGTTATTTGATATCCCCGTGTAGGTGTTCCTGCATCATCTTAACCCTTCAAAGCATGAATCACAAGATAATTGTCAGAAAATTCCAGTTTTTTAACAATGGAGTATTTGGTGAATCTTCTGATGAAATTTAAAAAACATGAAATATTAATTTGCATATATGAGTTTAAATTTGTATCATATTTTATAATATTTTTTGCAATTTATTCCATACAAATATCTCCTGCAATTTATTTGGGTTTTTCAGGGGGTGGGGTTAGGGGATGGAGATCAAACTTGTGATGTAATCTCAAAAACTCACTTAACAAATATGATTTGGCTTTAAAGGGATCGAGCACATTGTTGTGATGTCATAGCCTTGCAATGTGGGAGTGGGGGGTTTGTTTATATTAAATTTTCCTCCGGAACAAACGGTAAACATTTTAACTCTTTTCTTTAATCAGTGTACACAAGAACATATTATCAACTTAGGTTTGCCATTAGCCAAATTTAGGTTACTCATGTTTTAAAAGCATTAACTTCTTGGCTAATGCTGACTGAATGCTCCCTGGCCATTTGGGATGCTGATCCTGGAGCAACATTAGTATTGATGATGCAGGAACAACACCAACACACCAAAAGATTGAACAAATGTGGCTTGTTTGGAAGGACTGACAGAAGAAAGCCTCCTCTCTCTAAAAAGCACATGGCAGTACAGCTTGGGTTTGCAAAGCTGCATCTGAACAAAGCACAAGACTTTTGGAACAATGTCCTTTGGACAGACGAGGGGTGATGATCTGGGCTTGTTTTGCAGTCACAGGGCCTGGGCACCTTGTAGTCATTGAGTGGACTATGAACTCCTCTGTATACCAAAGTATTCTAGAGTCAAATGTGAGGCCATCTGTCACAACAGAATGGCTGACTCAACCTGATTGAAATGCTGTGGTAGGGCATTAAGAGAAACCCTGCAAACCTCGATGAACTGAAGCAATGTCGTAAAGAAGCGTGACGTGAGAGACTGATGTAGAAAATAATTAGGTCAAGTTATTTATACTGAAAGGTGTTTCTACAAGCTTCTCAATCACATGGTGTACTCCGTTTCTCACAGGACTATAGCTGAAAAAAAAAAAGTTGTCAATCTAAGAAAACTGCACAGTTCTTGCTGAAGCGCACATGAATTATGAAAATCAAGAAATGCACTAATAAAAATGAATTTTTTGTTGAACGGGTGAACATATTTAATCAGGTTACCTCCCCAAACAAAAGACACCAAAAGCAACGTGACTTTACACCGAATTTGCAACTCATTACCATCTGACACAAAGGAGGATGGAAGAGTACCTCACTGCTAAATGTGCATTAACTCAGCAGAGATGACTGAGGATGACTGTCTGAAAACAATACACGAGTAGTGGTCGTGAGTCCTAACCTGGGTCAGAATTTTTTAATTTTCACCTTTATTTTATAAAATTGTGTCCGTAGAAGTTGACAAGACTGCAGAATGAGAAGTGACCCCCACAGCCCTCCACTGTTTTGCTCGTTCAGTGGACTGATTTTTTCACTTTGGGCATTTAACATCTGATGAAAGCCCTCGTGCTTCATAAAGACACTTTTAAACTGCCTGTACAGCTAATAGTTTGCAGGTTCAATCGGGCCTCTTTAACAGCAGCTGAACTATGAGCTGCCATTAACACCAGAAATAATTAGACTGCTACAGCTGAAGGCTGATATAGTTATATGATAGCGCTGGGTAGCATTAATGGGGTGTTGACAAGCAGTATTTTATCCCTCATTATCTTCCTCTCCTTTTTTTCATATTTTATTTTTCAAGCTTAAAACATTTTTAATGTTTCCAGCCACGTGAGAGCAAGGAAACTTGTCTGCAGTGTCCCCCGCCTCTAGCCCAGTGACAGATGGGTAACCCTGAATTAGATACGTGGTTATGAAAAAGGGTGGTTAGATGAATGGATGAATCCATCTGAATCCAACTGCTTCCCTAAGCAGGGAATAATTTGTCAGCATCATTTGTTTTTTGGGAGATTTTTGACACCCCAAAGTGTCGCAGTTGTTGTTTGTCACACCATGCTGCCAAAATATGAGTTTGAGATGAAAGAGCAGAGGGCGGCACTCTCTGCGTGCACACTCCATTAAATTAAAACAAAAATAAAAAAGATGACTAATACTTTGTATGCTCTACAAATTCTAGCAGGTGTGAGAGGGTTTTTTTTTGTTTGTTGTGGTTTCTTCCTTCTGTCTAACAATTATAGGTCATATAAACCCACAATTTCAGAAATTACTCATTTCCTCATCCATCTCGTCTCCACTCCCACCTGTCCATCTCCTCCTGCTCCCTGCACGACAGCTCCATGGCAATCCGCAGCTGCTCGTCGAAGCTGGTCGCCACGCCGTAGTGCGCGGATAAGCGCGGATCGGTCACTGTGCTGTAGGAGAGCGGGGAGTTGGCGGTGGGGTCCAACGGAGAGACAGAAGAGGGCTGGCTGGGGTCGGCCATCTCCTCTCCCTCTCTGCTGGCCAGTGAGATGGACAGAGACTCCTGGATCGCCCTGAGACGGGAGAGAAATGAGGATACCGTTAAATAACGACGGGTCTCTTAACAGGAGACTTTTCAAGCTGCGCTTCATTACAGGATAAATTTAAGCTGGTGCTCTCAGGAGAAGGTGGGAAGAAAAAGCTCATCACTGAACTCTATTTAGAAATGTGTAATTAAGTTACTTCACAAGCCAGGGATTTCCCTGCATAACAACAAGGAAGATAAGTTAAAACTTCCTGATTTTTCTTTACAGTAACAACTACAAGAGAGTTTGTGAGGTCATAACCTTCTAATCAGACATTTCAAAAAGTGAATGAAAAGTATATGATCAGTGCCATTTGTTTCCATAGTGAAGAGGCGAAGCACTGGCAAGAAAGAAGAGCCTGTTAAATTTGGTTGCAGAGGTGTTATCACTTTCTTAGAAAGTGTAAGTATTAAAGTTTAATACCAGAGAAAACATATGGAGGATATCTACCTGCATGTTCTCCTATCTCTGGCTGTTTTCTGACTCTTTCATTCAGGCGTAAAACCTTTAACTAGTGTGAGCAGCGTGAAAGTGTCCGTGAACTGAAGCTGGGCCTGGCAGCTGATCTGTGTTGCATACGATTTAGACAGACTGACGGTGATAGCAGACGTTTAGTCTCATCATTTCATTTGCAGAACAAAAAAAAGTCAGAATGTCCAGCCAACAGTCCACGGACCAGTCATTAACATGTGTTGCATAGACGAGTGACTCAGCTGCCAGGTTTATGCTCCTCACTGTCAAACACGACAATCTGCTGGAAATAGTCCTTAGGCGTGTTGTGTGCCATCTCAGAATGTTTGAAGTAATTATTAAGGACATGGCCAGTTTAAGAAAAGAAGATGGGTAAAGCCTAAGGATAAGCTCACCTCTCCAGCTGAGAGTCTTCCTCGTACAGGGGAGACTGTGGCACCGGGCGGCTGTTGGTGAGGGCCTCCCAGATGGTCACCTGAAAACCAGACACAAGGGTTACACCTGGCTTTAGATTTAAGAACAACCTACACAGAGACTGTGCTGAGCTATTAAATGATTCACAGTGGAATGAATTTGAGATGATAAAAACAATGTAACAGTATTATCACCCAAGACCCGGTGTTTTTTAAAAGGTGCTGTAAAACGTCACATGAGAAGGGCAAATTAATAAACTGAGAGAAAATTAAAAAAAAACAGAAAAGTCTTGAAAGGAAAAGAAGAACAAGGCTCTGTGACCCAGAAGGGGATTTGTTCTGACCTGGTCGCTCTCTGTGCCGGCGTCCAGCAGGCTCTGCTGAATGGCGAACTGCAGCAGGTTGTCATCCTCGTCCCTCATTGGCTCGCTGCGGCCCGGACCGAGAGTGGTGTAGTCGGGAGGGGGCTCGAACACTGAGGGGTCCACCTCACAGTGGAAGGGAGGAGTGGCCTGACCTGTGATATGAGAAGGTACATGATAATAACAATGATAATGATTACAGGTCAATTTAAAGTCACGTAAAGGTATCAGGTACCACTAAATGTTAGGTCAGTAGTTACCAGCTTCTCCGGGGCTCTCTGGTTTGTGAACCGTCACAGAACTGACCGGCTCATCACAGCCGCACAGGTTGCTGAACGTCACTCTGGCATTCAACACATGAAACAGAGGAATCTCTGAAAGGCAGACGGAGAGTTCAGTCAGACATGAGATGTGGTGGCCAACAAGGACTTAAGCAAAAACATATAAATAAAACTCCTTCCAAACCCTCAAAAGGTGATAGGAAGCTCAGAGGTGATTGCATTTCTGGCATCTTTAATATATTTAATATAATTATATACCTCATATAAGCTAGGCTAGGGTTGCACACCCTAAACAAGACAGTTGCCATTTGGATTTAACCAGTTTTGACCGATGATTTGATACATGTGATTTTTACACCCTGGTGAACATAGAAAATAAAGTCTTTGCTCTCTCCTCTTTCATTTATACAGGTGCTTGCTCTTGTTATTGCAAAATAACTACCGTGAGATGATGCCAAGTTGGCAAACTTTCAAAAAGTCTCATTCAAATAGTGCCACTAACAACATATATCTTTAACCACACTCACCTATCTTGACAGGGAAGCCTGGTGGCAGGCGGAGGGTGATGAAGTCACGCAGCTTGGCAAAGTGGGCGTTCGAAATGGCCATGAGGTCTATGATGGGTGTCACTTGCTCGGCCAGGGACAGAGGGTGAGACTCGCTCAACCACAGCGTTGCTTTAAACCTAGAATGGAGGCAGAACAATAAAAAGAGAAATAAGGGTGGTGATGAACATCTGTGCATGGATTTGCGTTGTGTATCTTACCTCTGAACTTTGCTAGTAAGCTCGATGGGACGTCCAATGTCGCGGCCATTCAAGTTGAACTCCGGGTTGAAGTATTCCTCAGCTGTGATGGCTGTGGGGTTGTGAGGACTGGCGCACTGGGACACGTTGCTCTAAGAGAAATATGGAAAGAGAGCAGTAAGTAACAGTGTTCATTAAAGGAGGCTGAAAGCAGTGTAGGTGGTGTGTGTGTGTAGATGTTAATGCACGGGCGCTGTTGAGACTTACCCCATTGTGAGCTGTGTGCTGTTCAGCAATTCCCAGGAAAGACTGCAGAGGAGTCTTTGAGCCTGAGTAGGAAGACGAAAAGGAATAAAAAGAGATCACTATAAAAGTGCTCCAAAAATCCATTAAAATTTACTCTGATTGGTCTGTTTAAAGTGGACTGTAAATTTCCAGCCCCATATTTTTATTCCAGCACTTTATTAGAGCAGCTCTGCAAGACCCATAGTTCAAAATAGTCCTTATTTATCTTTTACTGTGCCTATGGACTGATGATCTATCTGACATGGAGCATTCTGAGCAGTTAGATGCTTCGGTTTCAGTCTCAGAGGGATTACTCATACTTATTATTTAAAACCTTGACCCCGTTTAACATGAACATTCACACTTGTAGCCGTGTATATATGACCAGAAACAAGTAAAAGCATAATAAGTCCACTTTAAGGAAAGTATCCATGAAGAGCTAAGTTTCTAAAACAATCAACATTTTATTACAATAAATTGGTGAAAAATCACATTTCTCAGTCTCCATGATCTGTCCAAGATACAAACCTCAGTTATGAGGTGTATCTGTGTGTATCCGTTGTTACCTTTGCTTCTCGACTTGTCCTGGTCTGACAGATGTTCTGTCCTTGAACGAGTCACCAGCTCCACATTGGTAGCGCTGTAAACCTTTACACAACAACGCACAAAGGAAAAGCACCTGTGAGCATTTTTGTTTGCTTTTACAAAAACATTTTTTTTATTTTTAATAACCATAAAACAGGGTTGTACAGTCAGGAGTATGAGTCTCTGCCTGTCTAAATTCAAAAGCACAGTTTGAAATAAATAATTAAATACATCTAAAACTAAATGGGCTCACTCGCACTTACCTTAGCTTCATACCCACTGACGACCTCGCTCTTCTCAGAACGCCAGCCCCAGATTCCAGACTTGTTCCTAAACACACAATGACAAATTAAGTACTCATTGTGCTAATATAATATATATTCTTGCATGATTAACTGCGAGGATGCACTCAGAGTTTATGCACGGAAGCATGACGAATGAGATGTGTAGAAATAATTTAAGAATTCTGCGTATATGTATACAGTATGTTACCGCTCAAATGCAATATTGCGAGTGTTGAGGTGCGTGGAGACAATAGGCGATGTGAGTCTCTGGGCTGTGTTCTCTTGAGATGGCTGCATTGCTGCCAGGAGCGAAGGCGCATCGCGAGGGGACAACACAAGTGGCTCTGTGTACACGACCTGCTTCTCATGGTCCACCTCCATGACCACTGCCCCATCATCTGAGAAGAGACGGACAGATAGCACAAACAGCTAGGCTGTGTAATCAGGGAGCCTACAAAACTCAATCAAGATACAGGTGCAAGAGGAAAATGACAATAATTCTGACAGAATGAAAGCCATCACAAAGCTAGAAGAACAGAATTGCTTTTTAGTCTTTCAGGGATGGCCTACATCAGCTCAGAATCTATCTATGTTAGTTTTTAAGTTAAAAGGCTTGCATGCTATTGTGGCCTAAGGTGCAAAAAGCGCATACCTCCACCCTTGAAGATATAGCTGCGTCGTCCTTTCAGCCAAGTCATGTGTTCGAAACCCAGGAGTGTGGTGTCCACACGGAGGCAAGAGCCACTCTTCCACACCCGGTAGACATCACTGGGGCACACTTTTGACACCAACGGCACTGAGATGGAAGTTGAAGAAGATGAGATGCAGTTACAGTGAAGTAGCACTAGAAACAATTTGAATACCTAATGAATAAAAAGCTGGCTGACAATTTTTGTATGAATTTATTAACTATCAATGAGAGAATCATATATGCTATAATCTGGTTGGTAGTGATACTCTAATTTTAATCCGCTGAACAACATCTGTTTGCTGCTGTTGTGGGAGCTGTCCAGCTACTTGTGGTGCTGAAACTGACCTCTGTGGATATGCATTAATGAGCCACACTCACCCCAACTGGTGAACTCCCACTTCATCTCCACATAAAAGTCTCGTGCCTGGAAGACACAGAAGACACTTAGATCTTCTCAAGTCTTCTTCCATTTGTGCCTTCAGATTCAATACAGCTCAAGAGCTGCTAAAAACATACACTGACACATCAGACTTAAACTTTTCCCCATCAATCTTCAACCAGGCACCAAGGAATTGATGAGGGTTGTCTCAGTTCAACGGGTCAGGTGTAAAACCCAAGAGATTACATTTGTGCAACCAGATGGATCTACCTGTCTTAGTTTGCTGAGCAGCTCGGGAATGCCCGCCAGTCTCTCAGTGGCACGCTTGAAGTCTCTGTACTGAAGCACCAGCTGTACAAGCTCAGGGTCCCCCGTGCTCACTGCCTCCTGCAAGACTGAAACATGCATTTATTAACAGAGGGTGTTTCTCTTTCCCTCAGTAGCCTGAGGGTAGGAAACAGAGAAGCAGAAGAGCACTTACTGGTCCAGCCCTGTGCGTTGCAATGTGTAGGGTCTGCAGAGTGCCTGAGTAGCACCCGGGTTGACTCCAGGTGGCCCAGACACACAGCAAGCTCCAGCGGGGTGCGCCCTCTCGGATCCAAGCGCTCTAGATCCTGCTGCAAAACCAAACACACAAGCAGCAGCAGCATGAGCGCAATGCAGTTCGACATGCCAAAAACCCCCCACCATCTATCACCAGCTCCAAAAAACAAAATCAAAGACACCCGTCTTACCTCTTTCTTCTGTAGCTCTCGATCCAGCTCCAGGTACTGATTGTTCCAAACCAGATAATGCAAAGGAAACGCTTCTTGAGCCATGTTTGACGACCGTTTGAGAGTTAATCAGCAGGAAAGCTACGACTTCTGCAGCGACACCACAGCAGACGGGTGCTGCGCTGATCGGCACCGCTGCTTAGCTAGCTAGCCTCGTTTACAGCAGGGAATCGTAAACTCTGAATGCAAGAGGTGTGTCACCAAGGGGAAAAAAACCCTTCCACTCACTAAATATACTAAAGTCGCTAGCGTTAGTCAGCAACAAAACGACTACTGTACCTGCCTATGGAAATTAGTGGGCTGAGTTAGCTAGGCTAACTCAGCCCACTAATTTGTTGTAGTTAACGTTAACTAGCAGCTAGCTGGGCTAACGTTAGCTAACTGGCTAATAACATCATTTCCCTCTCCTTTTGGCGCCTGTGTTCCATTATTCGTAATTGAAGACAGCCGAAAATGCGCCTCAGTGTCCGCTCATTTTTTCCACAGTGTCCTTAAAGTAGTAAAATAGCGGGTGAAATTGCCGGCTGATGGAATTAGCTAGCTTCTCCCCCGCTGCTGCCGCTGCTGCTACCGCAACCATTCCCCCCTTTCTTATCGCAGGGCTGTCTAAATAACACAAGACACGGCCTTTACTCCGCTTTCACATCCAGGTCCCTCGAGTTGGGGCATCCGAGATGATGCTGGTGACAGTTGATGTCGGACAGCACTCGTGTCCTGCCAAGCAAACGCCTAATAAAGGCGATTACATCTGTCAGTCTGCTGCGATCCGGTACAAATATTCCTGTGTATTTACAGCCGCAGCGGCAGTTTTTTCTTTATTATTTATTTATCTAGGCGTCGCTTTATTTCCAGGTTATTGAGAGATGCTGGGTGGAGCCACCGAGGAGTGGATGGATGGTATAAACAGGAAAATACTAGTGATGTAATTGCAGTGCATCTTCCCCACTTTCAGCTCAACAGAAATCACGAAACCCAGCCATTGTTTATCATTCTTTTATTTTTTTTTCTTGAAAAATAACACAAATAACATAAAGTGAAAAAGGCTTCTGAAAATAATTACAATGCTACAGGTTCCCCGTTTTGATAATCTAAAAGAGGAAAAACACATTTACACAAAAGTATACATTTATATTCTTATATTCATTTTTAAGGGATATGGCCAGGAGGAGCAGTCTGGGAGGAGACCTTTGATATAGAGCCATAACACTATAAGGGAACAAAGAAATGAGCAGAACCCCCACCTCCCTAAACAAAACATCTCTACACTGAATCTGACAAAGTCATGTGAAAAGTAGATGGTCACATTTTTTCCTCTCTTTTTATTTGTAAATGAAAGCAAAACGAGTGTATCAAAGACAGGTGGGGAGCGGTTTCATCTAGAATAGTTTTGCTCTAAATGTTGTCTCTGTACAAAAAACAAAGCAAAAGGAGTTTGGAAATTATAGCACCTGAAGTCTAACGTTGTTTGAAAATGCACCATTTATCTGACACCTTATCCTTGGCTCGTCCCCTACACTTAATGCAACCTGCCCTTTTGTTGGGGTGAGGTCTTGTTGCCATGTTGATTGCCTACTCACACTTTTAACTTTCTTACACACTTAGCATCCATGTACACCATACAACTGGACTTGTGTCGCAACCAGTGACTTACAAAGCTGAATAAACATCTGGTAAACATAGGTAATTCCTGTAGCTCACGTTTCCCAAGTCTGACATCGAAGTCCTTTCACCTTTAGTTTCCTTTTTTTTGTTTGTTTGTTTTTTAAGTATCAAAGCATAGCTGTTGTGCATGAAGCGTAAGTCATCAAATAACTGAACAGAAAAAGATATTAATATGCTTGAAGCACCCAAAAGTAGCTGAAATCAGTTAAGTTCAACAAAACAATGCATGTTTGTTCTGCGGATGAAACTCAAAGTCTCTGCTTATCTTTCTGAAGGCAGAAAGCTTGTGATGACAGTCATGACTGGCTCTGTCCAAAGAAGAGTTGATGACTTTGATATCCACAGGATGTATAGTCTAATACAGCTTTTAATTGCCTGCATTCTCCCACTTAGGAAAATTAAAAAAAAAAAAAAAAAAAGATGTCTTCTCCACTCACCACGAAGTCCCAAAAGAACAGCAAAAAAGCTCCTGAGTCCTTTTTTCCTTTTTAAGTACATGGCAAAATAAAATGTAATGAAAAGAAGCATCGTTCCAGCTGTGACATGCCATTTGTCCCCCTCCCAACAACACCAGTCAAGCGAGCCCTCCCAGTTTAGACCCCACCCTTCCTTTACGTGGCACAGGTGCATGAGCTTCCCTGCCTCTCTCTGTTGCACAGATTCACATCAGGATCCACTCCCTCCGCTTTTGCATCCCAAATCACGTCTGCAGTGAGAGAAGGCGAGCCGCTTAGGATATCCGCTGGATCAGTTTTTCGTCCGATAGGCAGTAGAGTGTGTTGACCGACAGCTCAGAGATGAATGCCTCACAGGCCTTGCGGGAGACGCCTTTACAGCCTCGTAGGTCAAGCAGCATGATGCAAGAGAGGCGGCGGAGATACTTCAGACACGTATCTGTCAGTTTACTGCAGCCTGGAAAAGAAACGTGAAAACATTTATCTCCAGTTGAATGAAACTTCCCAGAAATGCTGTCCAGTCTATATACTTCCCAACAGTTTCCTACCTCCCAGGTTGAGTTCTGTGAGTGTGTTTCGCGTGGACGAGCCCACTGCAGTCAGCAGATTGATGGAGTGGTCGGTGAGACTGTTGCAGTGGGACAGATCCAGTTTTGTTAAATGGGGCATGTGGCGGATCACCAGACGCAGAGTGGAGTCGCTAATGTCCAAACCTGCTAGCCGCAAACACTGCATGGACCGCAACTGACTTCGATTGTCACAGCCTGGACCAGAGATGAAAGAAAACAAGCAGAGACATTCTGTAAATTTGGTAAAGGAAAGGGAGAAAGTAAAATGAAAATAAACGAAAAGGAAAGGAAAGAAAACCATACTAAATCTATTACTAGATAATGCACATCGTATGATCACTTTGTACCCTCTGAGGCTCCCCTTTCCTTACCTGGAGGAGTGACTAGATCCCTGATCTGAGCATCTTTGACGGCATCCGCATATCGCAGATCGAGTGAACGGAGGAGCGGGCAACCAGAGGAGCACAGAGCTGAAACAGAGGACCAGGAACAGCCTGCCAGCATCAGATCCTTCAGCCCTGTAAAATGGATAAGATTTAAATAGTGTTTAATGTCATACAATCTAAAAATTGAGTCCCCCCTTTTATGTGTTAATATTGTTAATACATCTATATTGTCCCTTTCAGAATTCAATAATCCTGGAAGAAAACTTGGGTGTGTACCAGGCAGGCGGTCAATGAGCCAGCTGAGCTGTTTTTTAGAGATGTTGGTCCAGGAGAGGTTGAGTGTGACCGGCTGTCTCTTTATGATGCCTGTCAAGGCCTGAGGAGTAACCGTGCGCTTGATGCTTAGGTCAATCCGCGCCCAAAGCCGCTTGTCTAAACACCTATAGATGAAAACAGATGCATAAAAAACATATCTGTGCATTTGTAGATATATGGGTCAGCGATACAGTCTAAATAAACCATCTTTAAGGCTTTCAAAAGGGCTCACTGGGCCTTTTAACAAATACAAATCAAAGTGGTCTGAATTGATTTTAAAGACTGAAATCCAACTGAATCTCACTAAAATCTTTTTAACATTTAAAAAGTAGAAGCAAAATTATCCTGCCTCTACAACATGAAATTGAAATGACCCACAAGACGGCCCAGTTAAACATACCTCGATCGTGTGATTCACACCTGTAGTCTGGCATAATTTAGCAACTTAAAAAAAGGTCCAGATTCAGAGTTATCATAAATATCAGATAAAAATGCTGAGATCCTGAGGTGATCAGCCAGGTAACAGTCATCACTTTGCTGAACTACAAAAACCAAAAGTCCAGTAGGGTTTGTAAAGCTCTCTTAAAAGTGTGAAGCTTCTCTTTATCTTAATGCAGAGACCAGCTATAGAGGCCACATTAACCAGAGAACAAGCCATCATTTGTAGCCAGCACAAGTAACGTCAGTGATTTGTAATTTAAATTAGGTAGAATGGGCCTGAACGCGTATGTTTTACTTTGCTTTTTATGAGTGTAGCGAAACAAAAAACCCTTTAAGGAGATTTGTTAGTAAAGTGTCAGGGAAGAGGTCTTACCATTTGTACCAGTTCTTGCAGACTGCCATGCAGACGCAGAGATCTGCACGATTTAAGTAGCGGAAGACAGACACCCACACCTCTCTCTCACAACTTGGGTTATTCCCGACACTCCCCCTTTCTGCTTCGCCCCCTCCTTCCTGCAGGGCAGACAGAGGGACGCGGAGATGGGGAAGCTCAGAAGATGAAGACGAGGAAGCTCCATTGTTCAGTTTGGCTGGCCTGCTCAGTCTCATTCTTTTTGAGGCCTCAAGTCTCTCTGAGTGGGAAGTGCGAGTGCCAGTGTGTCCACTGCGAGTCTGCGGTGGTGTGTGCCTATTTGAGTGCTGATCAGGACAGGGGCTGCGATTTCTAATGGGGGGTCTGAGGAGGGCTCTGGGCTGGCTGTGTACTGTGGAAGTAGCAGTGTGAGGGGCGACAGCCTCTAATTTGGGGACAATAGCTGACGGGTCCTGTTTGGCTCTGGTTGGCCTTTGGAGTGTGACTTTATTAAGATATGTTGCATCTCTGTCCCCTGTTCGACTTTCCTGCTCCATCTCCTCCTCTTCATCCTCATCTGCTCCATTTTGGTTGGCCATCTCAAACCCGTCCTCTTCTCTTTCTTTGGCTGCCTGTCCTTCCCGTCTCAACTGTGGCTGGTTCTCTTTATCACCTCCCCTCCCGCTGTTCTGCACACTCTCCTCTTCTTCGTCGTCGTCACTGCTGCTGCTGTTGGTGCTGGTGCTGCTGCTGTCCTCACTGTCCTCTTCCAACTCTGCGTGGCTCTGACCACCTCTGATGCCTTTTCCTGCCCCTCCTCCCCGCAGCCTCACACCTCGTCCTCTCCCCCTGCGGGGCTCTCCTTTGGGTGCAAGCACTAAACCATGGGAAGACTGCTGCTGCTGCTCAAAGGACTCGGTCTCTACTGGATTGCTGTGGTAAGAAGACCCATTTGCCCAGGTGGAACCTTGACCTCTGCCCTGAGGTAGTCTGCTCGCTGGAGAGCGCAGACGAGGCAGCACCCTGGAGCCCAGCAGCCTCGGGGAATGAGCTAGAGATGACGATTTCTGTTTAGAGGGAAAAGGCAAATATCAATAAGACATGACATGTTTCAGACATCAAATCTAGTTCTAAAAAAATGGTTCTGCAGAATTGTGTCATCTGCTGCAGATATAAAACATTGAAAAGTTGATAAAAAACTTCACAAATGCAACAGTTTCAAATGCAATACAGAATAACTGCAGAAATAAGTGCACCACTTACTGTTAACATTTTGACCCGATCCAGTTTCAGCTGCAATAAAAAGAAAAGATGTAGGGAAGTGTCAGCTACAGAAAAAACTAATCTATGAATAGATAAAGTGTTAGCTTATTATTTAAAGTCAGAGACAGTTTCCCCAAACAGGTGTTTCAGTTGAAAAAAAAAAAAAAATCAGCAGCAACTAAAATAAATACAAATCAATGTGAAACAAACTTAAGTATCCCCAACTTACTCTCTTTTTATATCTGAGCTGAAGCTCAGTTGCTCGTTTGCGGCTCTGTTGATGCTGTAGTAGCAGTTTCTGAGAAGGCGGTGGTGCTGTTGGCCGGCCCTGGGGTCTGCTACGTTTTGCTGGACCCGCCTCTTCACCAACACCAATTCCTTCCCTGTATGAAAGTTTGGACTGTGGCAAGGAGGTTGAGCCTTCTGACTCTTCACTTTCCTCATCGCTGGAAGACTGATGTGGGAGTGTCATTATTAATTTGTGTATCAACATCAACTATAAGGCAACAGGAAGTGGCTAATAAACAATAAAGGGAAAAAAAACCACGTCCGAAAGAATGAACCAGCTAAAGCAAGAAGGAATCAAAGTAAATGTAAGAAATATATTTAAGCACCTCTGATGCTGAATCTTTTCCTTGGTAACATTTGGGACACTCCCAACAACTCGGTAAATCCTTATTGATCTTCCCCTCACCAGGTTCCTAAAACACAACAGGTAAATGTTTGAAGTGGAAACTACAAGACCTGATCACAAATGCAAAAAGCATCAATGCAATAACTGTGTAATGTCCTTAATTTATATGCTAGATCAGAAGCAGACGTACCTTAATGCATTGTCGATGGGCAATTTGTGAACACACAGAGCACTCCATGAGGGTGTGAGTGCTTGGATTCGCTTCATCTGACTCCCCCTCTCCACATATGGCACATCGTGCTGTGTTCGGTAACGCAGGCTAGGTGGTGGACAAAATAAAGCCCGAAATTTTACATATAATGCTGACAGGACATTTGTTAAGCCTTGATTATACTTTCAGTGTCTATGAGTCGGCAAGGGTCAGAGTGATGTAACTTTTGGCACACACCTGCCTGCTTTTTTTTTTCTTTTTTTTTTTTACTTAGCTGTCGGGTCTTCAGCAACTGAGTATAATCAAAACTTTAGAATGATTCTCTAGTTCAGTTTGTCAACACACTTTAGAGTAAGACGCTTCAGTGATGTTTTAACAGTTTTCAGTGTTTCTTCTGCATGCATTTACAGATGGAGAGCATAATTATTTCAGTGTATATAAATACAATGATGGGTATGAAATCTTACTGCTAGACACTGTCGCATGACGCAGCTCTTCTTCATGCGCCCAGGTCCACCGAACTTCCTCATGTCATGGCAGTACTGGCAGTTGCCACACTCCTTCCTGCAGCAGGCAGCACAGCGCTTGCACCTCACCCGTCTCCGTCTCAAGGCGGAGATGGAAGACCGTTTGGTCTTCTGACCCAAAGGCTTGTGGAGGGTGGGACCCAAGCGAGGACGGTAAAGAACAGGTGTAGGAGGAATGGGAGGCTGGTACCATGATGGCTACATATACAAGACCAGCAGGCAAGGGGTAGAAAACGCATGTTATGATTGAGTCCCACAAACATCAGGCAGATGATTAAAAATAAAGCTTAGAAAAATAGTTCACTACTCACCCGTTCAGGCCATCTGACTATGGGCTCTCCAGTGTAGGCTAGCTTAGGGCTGTCATCGGCACACTCTGTCAGAACAGCCTAGACAAAAAATATGGAAATGAAAGATGAGTATTTGGTCTAAATATATTAAATACTTACGTAGAGCATGTGACTACATTCTAAGTTGATCAACGCAAGGAACTTTGGTGACACTCACCCTCATGTCCTCAAGCAGGCCTGCAGCATTCGCAATTCCTTCAGGGACGCACTTTTTGTGGCTCGGCAGCTCCTCCAGTTTTCCTAAAAGGTTCCACAGTCCTTCCAGCTCAAAGGGGGTCAGCACGGGCCGGGGTTTGCTAACTTGGATTGGTTTTTCTTCTTCGGCATCTTCCTCCTTGATCTTGATATCCTCATTTTCATCATCAGTGTCATCTTCATTGGAAGCACCATTACCAGTGTAGGCATTGTTTTCGAGGTCAGCTGGTGTTAAGTCTTAAAAGAGGAAGCATGTAGTGTTTAAAGTTAAAGTAAGTGATAAACAAATGTTTGTGTTCTGTAGGAAAAAAAAGGGGGGGGGGGGGGGGGGCAGCGGTCTTTAGCTGAGTACATTTATCCTTACCTATACCGAGGGAGTACTTCTTGAACTCAGGGGTGAGGTGCGAGATGTCAGTCAGACAGTAAAGGTATCTCTCCAGGACGTACCAGCACATCTCATAGTAAAACGGGTACCTGAACTTCGCTGGCACCTAGGGGATGTTGATAACAACAGACCAGGAAGAACTGCTAAATCTTATATAATAATGATATATTTATGTCTGCATTTCTGTTCCTGAACTCCCCCTAGTGGATTGGTTCAATCTTTATAAAACTTGGCCCATAAACTACCTCGGGTACCAAGACTAATAACATCAATATGGCAGTTGATTCAAATATTTACGGCAAATAAAAAACTGCTGGGGTTTTTTTATGCATATTTGTATCCAGAACCTGCATGACTGAGGCCAGTTTGTAACATACACCATTTTTACGCAGGTAAATAAAACGTCCAAAAAACCACGATGGACATAAAAGCAACCAAGTAGTCACATGAACAATGGGTATGTCAATTCATTCGTTTGAGCTAAAGTGTTGCCTTGCTTTTTCAATTATTTCCATCTTTGTTTCTATTTCTATCACAATTAAAAGCTCCTATTATTGATTATAAAGTGAAGGTTAAAGTGTTTGACCTGCAGCAAAATGTTGAAAATGTCCTTTTCTCTCTAAGAAACCATGTAAAGGTTCATTTTAAACACTGCTCAAAATCATATTTAACCCTAATTTTGTACTAATTAAACTATTTATGCTTATAAATTATAGGTAGATCAACATTTACAAATAACAGAAACCATAACAATCAATGCAAATAGATGACGGAAATATGAGCCATACCACATACAGGATGGGGACATTGATATTACATGTGTTCCTATAGGAACATGTAGGAAGTTACATGCTTGTAATGCATCTACAATGGTTCCAAATTGTTAATAATTAAATGTCTTTTTTAAAATTCTCAGCTGCACCTATGCAACTATATTATTTATGTTTTTTGTTTTGTTTAACAGCTACTGTCAGGCACCACAAAAAGCAGCATTTGTCACAAGGTAGCTGTGGTTTTCACTTCTTCTTAAAAATATATATTTAAAAAAATATGGTGTCACTGCAGACACAGCAGTCCAGATACAAGCTGAACACCTGTGTGTGTGGGCTAACCCAGCCGGATACCTAACCTGTGTTATAGCTAAATTTAAGAAAAGAAAAGAAACTTGACATAATCTCAAAATAAACTTCATATTCTCCATAGCTAATTTTGATTTCATCTACCAGTTAAAGTCACAGCATCTCGAAATTTATAATATACAACAATCTCTCAGACAATTTGAGGTCTAGTTTTTCCTTTCAGACTTTTTAATGACCTGCAGTAACCCTGTCAGTGGGCTACAATTGTGTGGATAGTGCTTTACAACCCCTGGATTCATATCCAAGAACCAAAAGATGCATACATGTTTCAATTTCGAGAAAATGACAGTACTGGCATCAGATTTCTACAGTGGGAATATCTGAAAAGGTACTAAATGGTTTTTTTAGACTTGTCTTTTCCCCACCTTGTAATTTCCACATGGCCCTGAATCATGTATTACATTACTCTAAAATCTCAAATGATTTATAAAGACGTTTAAACAGTGAGCTGTTTAACTGCTGCTCACCCGTGTGCGATCTTCAATGGTGTAGATGTTGAGCTGCATCGGGATGTTAAAGCTGTGGAGGAAATTCCCCCCAAACACCAATGTGTCCTCTGGTGTGTACACAGCATGGATCCACCCTACACCATATTAAACACAGGATGCTTGTTTACATGTGTGAGAGGCTTACATACATTGTCTCTACCCTCATCTGTAACTGTATGTACTAACACTATTATTCTATTACAGAACAGACCTGATGGGATGACGAAGGTGTTCCCTTGGTGGAGCTCTATCCTTTGACAGTCATGGCACTTATCGCCCAAGAAGATGTCTCCCTGTTTTCCTGATAAAACCCAGTTCTCATACATCTCCAGGTTCTGTGGTGTGGGTGGAATCAGCCAGAACACCTGTAGGGGGAAAGTAAATCTTAGTTAGAATCTGCAATGCATGCCAACTAAACAATTTGATCTTCCCTCTAGTCTGCTAACAAGAATTGAATTTATTAAAGGAACTGACATCCACTCATAAAAATGTCCCCATCAGTATTTACTGCATAATAACAGGAAGTGTGATAACATTAGATCATACTTTGATTTATTCTGAAAGCAAGACTGAAGAAAAGGACTGTCCCAGATTAAGTTTTTACCCAGCTGTTATAGGCACTGCTGTTAGAGTTTCTGTAAACACAGCAACCTACCTGGATTTTTTAAATACAAAAGCCACAATTGTTAAGTTAGCTAATGTACCTTTACTATTATGTTCAGAATTCCTACACGCTTGTATCCATTTCAGAAAAAGCTCCAACTTATCATTTGCAGTAACCTCAGTGTTTGCATCTTCAGTAAAATACACCTTTCTTCTCCTTCTTGCTTATTCTCCTTTAATGCCTGACACCAAATTTCTCTCAATGGTAAAGGCTGTAAAGTGGGAAACAAATTCTCCTTCTGGAAACCCTCTGTGAGTGCAGAGATGCACACATAGCTCCTTTGCTGCATGTGGGCCTCATAGTTAGCGTTGCAACTGTGCAATAACAGCCCACATGCACATAGAAATGTGCCTGTTAAAACCACCAAAGTTAACAACTATTCTGATGGACACCTCGTTAAATCTATAGTTCTTGTGCGGTGTGACATTCAGACTGACCTTTCCTCCTCTCAGAATGTGGTACCAGACGGAAGTGCCTCCAAAGTCAATGTGGAAATCTGTGAAGCAGCCCTGCACACTCATGAGACAGTACCTGAGAGACACGAAGGCAGGATTGAAAACCATCAAACAAGATTAAAATGTGAACAGAAGCTGGCATACAGATTAGCTAGCTTACATTTGCATTGATATATGAGAGGGTCATGATGGTGGTTTCTCTACAGCACAGCAAATGTTAAATGTTGTTAGTTTACTCACTTCTGTACTTTGGGATAATGCATGTCTATGATGGCATTGGTGGAGTCCCTCTGCCTCTCCTTGAGATGACGGGGCCACATGTTGTCCACCCAGTCAATAAGGTCCACCTGTGTAATACAGAAGTACACATTTAAAATTTCAGCACCAAACCCGAGACTATTCTGATGATCAGCACCACTTTCTGCTTAACACATCACAGTTGGTCAATAACTACAGGTGAAGTTACGGTTCCATTCCCCCCCCCCAAACAGTTGCTTCAGCAAGTACAGTTTCTGTAAACGTCATGTGTAAAACTGTGTGAACTCTCACCGAAGCAGGCCGTTTCACCAGGTTTTCCAGCCTGGTGTGACTGAACTCTAGACTGATGACATTGTAGAGTTTTTCTCTTTCTGATGGTGGTGTCTCATAGTATCGTCGCCACTGAGCCATCGACATCTCAATTCCTTTCTGGGTGTTCACATCCATAACGTCTACAATACGTCGACTACCTGTAAGCACATTAATGCCAACTGAGATCACTGCAATCAAATCCAAATTTGACAGCCTAATAATAATTACTTACTGTGCATAACACTCACCAGCAGGGCTGGGCGATATACCGAGTTTTTAAATATATCGATATATTTTTATATGAGATATGAAGATATCGTTTATATCGATATAGTCTATGTTACGTTATAATTATACTTGTGGAGCCGCAAGTTTGCCTCTCTTTCGTCCACTTTTGTCTGTACGCAACATTACTCTGCCTCGCCTCTCTCCTTCACTGAACACAACTCCCCCTCCCCCATCGTTTCACCTGCAGGCAACAAGATGGACACGGCAGCTATCAAAGAGGAGCTGGTCGGTAAAAAGAAAACATTTGGAGATTACTATTTTAGTGCTGCCAGCGTTAATCTCGTTAAAATGACATTAACGCATTAATGCGACAAATCTCCGTTAACGAGTTACCACGGATAGGCACGTGTTAACGAGCTAACTGCGCTAACACGTTGACGGCTGCATGGCCTAAAATCCTTTCATTTTCTCAAAAATCGACAGCGCGCCTTATGTATGAATTCTGGTTGTGCTTACTGACTGATAACCGATTTTATGTGGTACATGGCGCTCAGCAATCTGTCAAAAAATGTTTTAGTACTACTTTGGTAAGCTACGAAGCCGCACCGCTTGATGAATTGTCAGAGCATTACGGCTACCGTAGTCAGGAACCTCGTGGAGTACTACGTACTGTCCTTCAACATGATATTACCGTATTGTGTGTGTATAAGGACCACAAATGGCCTGGTTACAAAGCGGATTTCAAACTCAAGGCTGTCAGTCACGCAGTAGAACTTAGGAACAGAGCAGCTGCGAAATCTGTCTTTGTTATTATGCTCAGCATCTTTTTAGTTTACATTTTGACTGCACAATTGTGAGCTTTTTGTTATGCACAAAAACAACACTGTTTTATTTTATTTATGGAGCATTATTATTTAAAAAATGCTGATAATTTATTTTATGTACATCTATGCTGAATGTTAATAAAAGTGCCTGTGTGACATCTGGGACACAGCTTGGACTAAGAACTCTCTTTTTGTTCTTACTTTATGGCTTTAAAAAAAAAAATCGAGATATATATCGTACATCGCCATCCAGCTAAAGAATATTGAGATATGAATTTTGGGCCATATCGCCCAGCCCTGCTCACCAATTTATAATGGATATTTTGTGACCTTTACTCTATTTTTTCCTCAATATGCACAAATTTTTTGAAACAAAACAAACCAACAAAAAAACAAACAAACAAACATTACTATGCTATGGAGCCACAATGAGCAGAACAGTGCACAAATTAAAAATCAACTCTTCAGTGCTCTGTGGGGCTGTTACAATACAAGAACTATTTTCTACATCATGGGTGCAAAAATTTAAAAAAATCTAATCAAATCAAGAGGCGTTTTTTAAAAAAAGATAATAACAATAACAATAATATTAGTAACAACAATATTTTTAAGTTGAACAATGTAGTGCAAAAACATTTTACAAGTATAAATATATTATTATAAAGTGTAATTATATTTTAAGATTCCATCTGGCAGTGTCATAAAAACAAAAAAGAAAATATTTAGGCTTTCTGCTGTAGTGCTGTGCTTTTAGTGACATGGCTTTATATTTTTCTTGCCGATAAAATGTCGAGAAATTGAGCTGCTTAGGTAGGCTGCCACATTTTCTGGTAAAAATTTTTTAGTGAATGCAATTTTTGATGCAACCCTCCCAATTATCCAAGCTTGGGATTGGCACTAGGAGTACACTAGCGCGTGACCCCTGAGGCTGGGTTTGTGGCTACTGGTTAATTGTTTCCTCTGAATGGGGATAAAATAGGAACTTACCAACAAACAACTTGACATCACTCACGCTAAAATCCGGATCTGGCATTCTGTAAGAGAGGTAATAATTTTACTATTACTTTTCTTTGGTGAAAGACACACAGTGAAAAGAGTTTTCTAATGAAATCAGTCCCTTACTGCATGCCAAGGCCATCAGTAGTCTTGAAGATAATGGGATCCCTGAGTCCTTCCCTCTGGATGTATTCAAATGTGAATTCTAGAAAAAAGATACACATATCAAAAACAAAACAAAAAACCCCCAAGGGACAAGAAATTTGTAGATAGCCTCTTACAAAAAACAACACATCAACTCATCTCACAGAGCTCTAGATATAATCACAAAGGGTTCTGTTTTAAAAAAATAAAAAATAAATCTCAGTACACTAGTCTCACCTTTACCCTCCATGTGTTTGATCAAGTCACTGCCGAATCTCCCACACTCCAGCTTTTCATCCAGGTCAAACATTCGTTTTCCTTCAATTTCATCATCGGAGATTCCATCGTCCTGATAGCGGCGCTGTGTTCGCGTACGCTGAAGACAAATAAAAGGTTTTCAGTTAACGTCTGTGCCATCCAAACCCTTAGAAATGGCTTGGGGTTTAGTTTCACAAAAACTTCAGAACCTTTAAATAAAATTTTAACTTCACAGAATGAAAAAATAGACATGTTTGTTAATTTATCATTTTATTCCTTTTATCTTCATATGGCAAAAAAAAACAAAAAAACCTGCTAACAACCACCAAACAAATTAATACACAATAAAAACATATTTACAGTTCTTATTTGAAAGCTACATATTCACTGTATAAGACAAAGTAATCAATTGCAAACACTGCAAGAAATATTTTTAAAATACAACCTACATGTAACATAGATCTAATGTCCCCATTTGTTTTGAGATCAGCGACTACAGATAATATATATAATTTCTAAGGATTTGAATGTTTTAAAAGTAATTTCCAAACACTATATAGATGTTGATTATCCCGGTACTCTAGGCAGTTTATATAGTAACCTTCATCCAGATAGGTTAACGCATAGAAGAGAAGCTAGCAAACAGACATACATACGCTATAACTATTAGAGTAAGATTTACTCTGGGGGCTTGAGTCTCAGAGAAATATAAATTATATTAAGGTAAAAATTTGTACGGCTTCATAAATTATGCGACACAAACCAAGAATTACAGCTACGCACAAAAGCCATCCACCAAGAAGAACAACCGGACTTTCCAGTATTTCCCAGCTTCATGATCTTAACTTCACTGTCAACAGATATCTCTCAAAACAAGGTCACAAAATTGTAGTTTACCAAACAGTTTCCAATGCATAAAGAGCAAATAAACAAGGTGCTATTTTGTCTCAAACCCCCATCGTAACTCTCAGTTATGAGGGGGAATCCCCTGTCAGCAGAGCCACATGGGCCTAGACCTGGTAGAGGTTTTGATAAAGCCTTCAGCCTTTGGCGATAACCCTGTGAGGACTGTGATCAATCAGCAGAGTATTGTGAACCTGGTGGAGTTTTGTATCATAAGTTTAATTGTTTACAAATGTGGTACAAGTGGGTATTTAACTGTGTTCATGGTTACTACACAACAATAACTCAAAGAAACACAGTTTGACACCTTGAGTTAAATAATCATAGAAAATAAAGAAAGAAATGTTTGAAAGTTTTAGAAAATATAAAACATAAAAAGAATTTAGACTTTAGCCTAGTTTCCACACACTTCATCACATATACTAAAGGTATCTTATTTATAATAATCAGCTGATGCTGACTAGATCTGATTGGAGGCACACACAAAGAAATAACTGAGAGCTGGATAAATTAAATGTGCTTGAGAGGAAAACCACTGAAAACCAGCTGTATATTACAACAATATACTTAAACCATTATAAAACTAATAACTGGATTACCTTTTGGCATCAAGTTAAATTTCATTATAGGCATTTAACAGGACTTTAGGCCTATACCACAACATTTTTTTAAGAAAAGAAAGAAACTGAAACTAGCAATATCAAAGCTTTAAGCAAAGAGCTGGATAGATGTAAACCAATCCAAATTCATCAATCAGTCAGACACAAAAATCAGTTCATCTGGGAAACAAACAATACAGTATTACAATAGCAGGGGTTAATCTTCTACACACGGCCCCCCTTTAATTCCCCTCCTGCCATTCACCCTATGCGCACTGCTTGGCAAGACAGATGGATGAAGCACATGAATTCTGTTCTCAGATCTCCCCACCCCCATCTCTACACCACAAATGTAGTATTATTTAAGATATAATAGTCCTTACTTTCAAAGAACACACCGTCCCTATTATTATTATTAAACTAAAGCAAGTCAATATTACCAACGAAACCAAAGCTAAAGCTTCCAGATAAAGCAATAAAAGAAGAAAGCATAATAAAGATAGTATTAAGCAACCACTTTATGTGTGCTTTTATTAGGTTTTCGTGCAATAAAAATAACAATCAACAATGACAAGAAGTCTTTTTAATAACATAAATATATCTAATATTGAGCCTCTGCCCCAGTAATAACAGGAATCAGCTGGTGTAATGTTTTGAGTACAAACCGCAGACGGTAAGCTTGGAGTTTATTGCTTTACATCGACAGGGAAGGGGGTGAAACAGGGTCACAGCACTGCTGTCAGTTTAGACACTGAACTTGACCTTTTCCTGAACCCAGAGCCTTTACACAGGTTCACTGCCGTTATCATTATCATTAGGGTGCCACATAAAACAAAAATGGAACCATTACCGTGAACACAATGTGCCAAAAAAAAGAGAAAAGAAAAGCAGGCCGTTCTAAAGAAAACACATCAGTTCTCATTCACTAAATAGCTTATTATCCATTAAAAACCCACATTAAAAACGAAGAAGTTGCCTTATTAACATAAAACAACGAATCCGGGGATTTAACAGTTGGTTGAAGTTACTTACCAGGCGTTTGCTGTACCGTGTATGAGAATCCTCCATTATTCTCTGGAAGCGAAACAAAAGTTTCTGGTCACACAGATGAAATATCCAACCACTGTCCGAGTATTTTAGTTTGTTTTTACACCCAGTCGGACAGAAACACACCCCCCTCTCAGCCAGATACCCCTGCTAACGTTAGCCAACAGTGTTACTGTAGCCAGCAAGCTACGGTTAGCACAGCACATATAATTACCAACATAAACGTTCATCTCGCGTCATTCTATGACGATAACTGCCTATAAGAGCAGCTTCATTTTAACACAAATACCCGGAGCCACCGTCTCAATTTTCTTCCGTTTTTTAACTGGCCTTATCGGCTAGCGTAAACTAGCTCAGTTGGCAAGCCCTTTCTTGAGTCGTCCGCTATCGCTAGCTAGCTATCGTTAGCCTCTGTACACGGTAGTTGTAAGCTTCTTTATCATTACCTCCGCGATTTAACTCCTTTTAGTCGCAGCGGTCACAGTAATGCTTCCCAACTAGAGCGTCCAAAACCTCCCAGTAAAGTTTCTCCCCATGTTATGGGATAACAGCTGTGTATATTGTTATGTTTATTATTGTGCGATAAAGTTAGAACGGTTCGAAGCCAAGAGACGCCATTTCCAGCTAGTCAAAAAACATACACACGAAACGAAAAAAAAAAAGGAAAACGCTCAGGACCCACCCCTATTTACTCCACTGCTCCGAGAAATTAGCATGTAGGCGCTCTCATTGGGCACAGGGTGTGTCACTTAGAACAGATTAGCATATGTTAACATACAAGTATGTTTAGTTTGTCTGCTCCGGTGTGACCGCTCACCGGTAAATTAATATTTTATATGAAACAAAGACTACTAGTATTTTAGCATTAAAAGCATTTTATATTATTAGACACAAAAAAGTGTCTAATTTTTTTTTGTTACCGGATCTCTACATCTGAAGATTTTGTGCCTTTACAGTGTTTTCTGACAGGATGAACAATGAAAGTAATAAGAAAGGACCACACACCTTGTGATATCTTGCATAATTAGGGAATTATTCCATAATTTTGTAATAATACTAAAGGAGGACCTAAAATTATCATAGCTGGCTACAGTGAGGGACATTAAGAATGTGGCTCTTGTAATGAGCAGCAGTGTGTTGTTGATGTCAGACTGATTTGAACTGATGGGGGCGCAAGAGTAACTCGAATGACCACTCGTTACAAGGTGTGCAGAAAAGCATCTCTAAACCCGTTGAACCTTGAAGCAAATGGGCTACAGTAGCAGGAGACCACATCGGGTTCCACTTCTGTCATTTAAGAACTGGAAACTGATGCTACAATTTACACGCGGTTACCAAAACTGGACCATAGAGACTGGAAAAGTCTCAGTTTGTTCTGCGACATTTGGCTGGTGGGATCTGAATGTGGCGTGAAGAATATAAAAAAGCATGGATCCGGCAAACACAGAACAGGAAAACGAGCGCACCCTCATCTACTGCTTGCCCCGCATCGTGTGGTTGGGCGGGGCTTGCAGCTGGTTAGGAAGAACAGCGAGATGGGGATGAAACGAGGTCAGGAAGGCTCCTCATCCGCGGATGCAAAGTCGTGCTTATATCAGCTGCTGCATTTACGTCTTTGACATAGGAAAATAGCTCCACACGGCCGATGCTATGCAAGTCAGGGTCATCGGGATCCCTCCATGCAAAGAGGCGATCAGCTGAGCCTCATGCAAGAAGCGAGCCGCACACAGCACTTGATGTAACGCACAGAAATTTTATTACATAACAGGCTTTACTGAGACAACACACAGCCAGTGAGCGACTGACAGCCGCTGTTACGGAAAACACCATCAGACAGATCTCACACACAAAGTCACGCACATTTTTAATCATAATTATGACAAACAGGCCAGAAAATACCACTAAACTGGACACTTTGGAACAGATCATTTTGGAGCCGAGACAGTAAAATTAAATATATAGATTTAAAAAAAAAAAAAAAAAAAAAGAAGAAGAAAGAAAGAAAGAAAAGAAAAGAAAATTAAAATGTGTTCTTCTGAAGTTTTATTTTATCCTGAAAATGATAATTTCTCTAAATATGGGGTTTTCCCTTGATGCACCACCAGGAGGCGGTAGAGTATATGATTACAACTCACGAGTCAAGTCACCTGGCTGTGAACAATCAGGCTGAGACATCGACACACAATACATTTCAAACACTTCATACAGCAAGAAAATTGTTTACATTTCAATTAATAATAAAAGGGAAAGTGAATGGGACGGATGTGATTTTTTTGTTTTTAAATACTTTATTGTATATAAATACGGAAGGGGGGGGTGTCAAGGAGCATCAGGGAAATATTCCTAATTTTTGGAGAAATCCTTCGTGCCTAGAAACACCACACAGAGACAAAAGAAATGCAGTCTTTAAGCATTCAGAGACAATAGCACTGAAAGGCTGATGCAGGTGTTTTTATTGTCTTTTACCTGTGTAAAACATTTTTTATGAGAAGAAGCTGTAGAGATAGGAGAACCCAACGATCCCAATGATGGCACAGCATAATGTAATCATCATCTTTTTCTGAAGAAGCAATCAGAAACACACAGTCAGACAAAGAGAGGAATCAGGCTTTACTTTGCGAGTCAACCCAATTATCAACATTGATCGACACTGGTTTGAGGAAACAACTGAGCAAAAGCAGAACAAAGGGTTATAGAGGTTTGTGTGTAACTGTGTTTGTAAAGAGACAGGAAAGGTGAAACGACTTACCCCCTTTTTTGACACGTGTGCACCAGTCTTTAAAAGCTGTACTTTGCAACACTGTGGTTAACATGCTGACAGCAGCTACTACACTCCAATAAAACACACACACACACACACACACACAAACACACACACCACTTTGCAACGAGCAGTCATCAGAAAGTGTAAAATTCAGTTACATGATTCCATTTCTGCAAGTCAAACACGACAAATAAACACTGGGTAATTTAACACATAAAATCTTTAATTTCTGATAAAATCATTGACATTTACACAGGTAAAAAAGCTTCAATTTTCTCTTATGTTCCAGTCTGTGCCAACGGCTCAAATAAAATGGATTGTGCCCCTAAATGATGATGATGCAGTGGGATTCTCATTTTAAAAAATTTAATTCAGTTTAAAATTTAATTCATGCTTAAGTTACAACATTGTTTTACTGAAATCAGCCTACTCCCTTATGCCAGGGCTTCTCCTCATGACTGGTTGGTACTGATTTTATGTACGGCTGGAATCACGTGCTTTAATTACCCTGTTAAAGCCAGTGGATGACAACCTGTGCACTTTGGTTTGGTAAACTGTCAGTTCCAAAGATTGTCTTTACCTCGACATGAAATGAAATGAATGAAATGATGCTGGACAACCATTACTGAATTCAACAGGGAGGTACACGTTGCTAAAGCTAATGTGATCTAATACACAGCCCTGCAACAATCCTGTCGTCTTGTGCATCTTTTTTTTGAAAATACAAGTTTTCTATGTACATTAAAATGACTTCTTTAAATAAAAATATAATGTTCATTTTAGTTGAAATTGTTCATTAAGACTCGATGGGCTTTTTGGAGGACGTACTTTGTGGTGCGGATGAACTGGTTACAGTAAGAGGTGTTTGTAATATTGTCCCCACCCCCCACATTCACTAATGAGGACAGTCTAAATATTAGACACACCTATGAAGTAAAGAGCAGCACACATACAGCCTCCGTGATGTTAAAAACGTCAAACCATTACATCCTAAGGCTGTGTAAACAAAAACTGAACATTATCACCTTCGCAAACATCAGATGTACTGCAGGACTGTGTCTAAAACTGGCAACTCAGTAGTAAAACCTAAAATATGCCTGTTAAGGCATTTCCCAGTAGTAAGACAAGACTAGCCAAGGATACTTTACAGAGTGCCCATTTGTATGTGACGTCATAAGCAACATGTCTTAGAACAGTAGAATAAATACTAAAAGACTATTCTGGCACTTATGGGAAACAAACCACTAGTGTTACTACCAGACTCTCTAAAACTCCTTTGGCATTGAAATATTTCTACAGCACTTTAACAGGAGGAGTAACTGTGTATATACATGTAAAAGCTTTGATTTGGGTTGTGAAAAGGATCAAATTTCAGCTGCTACAAGTAAGCAAGTAATGAGCGTTCATCACACGCGCCTGTAAGTTCATGAAATGTGTTCCCATAAGTGCAATCCTTCACATTTGTTTTTATTTAAACAACCAGTGATAATTACAGATATCTGAGCTACGCATTTGGAAATGTTAAAGTGCTGGAACTCCCCAAACCCTAACAACAACAACAACAACAACAACAACAACAAAAAGAAATCCCACAGCAGTGAAAATTCACCGGGGAGATTTTCAATCATAAAATCATATCAAGGCTCAAAGAATCAGGGAGTTTATGTGCTTCTGAAAGCTTTCAGATGACAAACGCTTCCCAGCTGATTCTTTGGCAGCAAATGTTGAACAGTGAAATGTTTAGTGACACTGAAGTGGTGTTTTGTTTCCCAATTCCCTTTTCGCCTTCACAGAGGTACAATAGACAATGTACCTCATATGTCAGCTTTGGTCTCGTTTCCTCATTCGCAGGAGAGCATCCTCAATTGTCCAAAAGTCTGTTTTATTCGATTGAAAATATCTGCAGGTTATTATACCCATATGGAGTGATCAGGATTGGTTTTTCCTTCTGCAGGCAGGCTGATGAATAATGGAGAGGATGTTGAATACACAGATGATGAGATGATGGCAGCGATCAGCCCTATAGTGTCTGGGTGAGGATGATGATGAGGATAATGAGAAGAACCACGGCACAGACCACAGCAATAATGATGATCTTCTACAGAGAGGGAGAAACATACACAGAAACAGCGTTGATGATGGGACACCTACAACTGAAAAGCACCCACAAACTCAACACCAGCAGGAACTAATTCGCCACAACAGTAACCAGAGGCAAGAGGCCCAGAACAGGAGAACAACAACACACCCAAAGTACTTCAAACAAGCACACACACCTCGAGTAAGCCCTCTGGATAGTAAGAAAACACACACTGAGCCTCAAAGGAAGTGCAAACTCCTTCCCAAAGCATGCCTAACAGACACACACCCATTATACAGCAGGTATTTGCTCAATTACTCACCCTTAGCACTTCTCTTACTCAAATAACTCATCATCATTTCTTTAATCCCACTGACAACCCGATTGCCAGAGCCACTATGATCACCAAGATCACCACAATCACAATTATTATCACCAGTTTCTGTTGGGGACAATTAAGACATAAATTATCAGATCCAATGTCAGTGTAAAAACAGCAGGACAGCAGGTCTTTACTATATGACAACAGCAGATGTATCAGATAACATCGATTACTCTTGAGGCTTATTTACCACAAAAACTATTGCACAAGACTGAAACAGGTTCAGGGTTGATTGTCTGTTGTCCTGAAAATACAACAGTTTGCCTTTGCACACACAATCTGTAACAGCCAGAAGCAAGCACACAACATCTCCAACCCTACAACACAGCAGCGGTTGTGGTTACAGCCTTCATGTGTAAACTGCACATCAACACAGTAAGGATGAAGCTGAAGAGAAAGGACAGAAAGAAAAGAAGCTGTGCGTGTGTGTGTGTGTGTGTGTGTGTGTGTGTGTGTGTGTGTGTGTGTGTGTGTGTGTGTGTGTCGGTGGGAGGGAGGATGCTTTTTATTCTGCTACGTGTTGCTGGGCAGGTCACAGTGGTGTTTAAAGCACAGGGTTCCACAGGCCACAGGGTGGTAACGGAGCAGGTAGAGGGGGTCGGAGAGCACAAGTCACCACAGGGGGAGGTGGGAATGGTCTTCAAACAGGTTTCCCAAAAGCATCCTCTCGTGGAAGAGGAATTCCAACTATTCCCAACCTGAAAATAAAAAACAACCGTGAACAGGAGTTGCCTTCAGGACTCCTGCTTGACGATTGTTGGGGTTGAGGACTGTGTGCAGGCCTCTCTGGGACGGGATCCTTCTGAGGACAGGAAATGACACCGCACAAGAGCTTGTGACAGGTTGTTTGTTTTTAACCATCCCACATACTGATGGTATGCTATCCAATGGAGCTGTATCATCTCCACACTAGTTAATGCTATCAGTGCGTGTAAATCTAAATTAGGGGAGTTAATGTTACAGATCTTTTAAGGGCACCTGTCAGGCTGAACAGGGTAAACTGAAAGTCTAAACATGAAAAGGAAGGTTAACCAGGGGAGACATCTTTACTTTGTTTTTTTTTTTGTTTTTTTATTATTGCTTGAACAGCTTATTGTGGACTGTGATTACCTCTGGCACTAAATTTAGAAAAACCCCTATAACTGCATTTAACGAGTCACTAACATGTAAATGTTGAAGGTCAAGCTTCTATGTTTGAAATCAAGTTAGCTTTTAAGAGAACAATTTTCAAAAGCCAAAAATCTTTTATTTTGTTAACAGAGTTAGCACTTTTCACTGATGATGACTTAGACTTCAAAAGTTAAGATAATTCTTTCTTGACAATATTTTTTTGGTTTTTGTTTAGCCTGAAGGACTTTTTAGAGGGTTTACTACCCTGTACAACCTGCATTACACCTGCATGACGGTGCAGTTTCATTAGGTTCTGCTCAACATGAGACAGAAGAAAGCAGACTACATTTCCATATGCCGAACATATTCTAATTCAATCAGTCGGGCTGGAGAACGCAGCTTTTTTGTCCCATGGTGTCAAAGTTATTCTGTTTAATTGTAATTTTTAATCTTTGTCCTGCTTGTTCAGAACTATAACTAGATTTGTAAACGCAAAGTTATTAAATCAATAACTCCAGTGCTTTTGGGAAACCTGACCATTGTTTTCGATGATTATCACTCACACGGCGAGCCTCTTGCTGAAACTTTGCAGCTTTTTTAGTGTCTGCAACAGCGCGCTCCACAAAGCCCACCGACTGGTCCATGTTGCTCTCGATCCTGTCAATCATTCCACCCTGATGTAAACGGCATCAGAGGTAAAGAAACATAGCAGTGAAATTAAACAGAAAGAGAGAGAAAAAGACAAGCACCAGCAATGCAACAGTTGATGCAAACGGCAACGTGTGCGAGTACTGGGTGAGGGAGGGTGAGAGAAACATGGTGAAGGGAGGATATGTAGGCACACTATGTGGTTTAAGTGTGTCAAACAGTGAGGAGTGCAACAGTGTACAGAAGATAAGCAGGAAAAAAAAGACAAAAGCGGCTTGGTGCTATGACTGGAAAGAAAAAAAAAAAGAAAGCCATTACCTTGCGTGCTTTGGTCTGATACCTTACAGCTTTTTTGGTCTGCTCCTTTGCTGCTTCTATGTGGTCCACCGACTTGGATATATTCTGCTCTATGTTTTCTACCAAGTCACCCTGAAAAACATGCAACATTCTGTAAGGTACTGACACTTAAGCAGAAATGAGAAGCAGATTGGGTTAAATACAGAGGAATAAATCCGGTTAGAGGGGTATTACATGTTCACTGAACAGGTAGATTGCCAACACCTGCACTGAGGATCTCAGGGGTTTGTTTTGAATTCTGACATTTAATTTTAACTTGAATAACTTTTTATAGCCTCATATAGAGATCTATAAAGAGAGATCCAGGACATCAGCCTTGGTGGAGAATTAGCTCCGGAAGCACCCTTCTAGTTCTCTTCTGTAATTCAAACTTTCAAACGTAAAACTGGAATTAAAAGTGGCAGGAAAAAAAAATATCCAAAACAATCTCACAGCACAACATGAAACATGTGCATAACAACCCTTACCTTACAAAGCCTTTTCCTCAGACAGCATGATGCAAGCAACAAGAAATATGTGGTTATATTTAGTTAAGAGGCTAACAGTAATGTCCCTGTACCAGCTAGTTAGAAGTTTGTTGACCTTGATGATTTATTCACTAATGCATTTGTATTGGTACCGTTAACGCAGAGTGATGGGATGGAGGTGACAGTGGCAGAAGAGCGCAAAGAGTAAAGGAAAGACATACAGCTGGAAAAGAGTAAACAGAGTAATGATGTGCAAAGAGTTGGATACAATGAGGGCTGAACACAAGGCCATGGAGAGGATTTAAGGATGAATTCAATGAATGAACAAGCAAATAACTAGAATGAAATGACAGGCAGGTGGATGCAGAGGAGCGTACCTGGCTCTCGACCAGCATGGCGATGTCTACAAACATATCGTGCAGCTCCTTAATACTACTCTCCAGACGGACGATGTCTTTGTGTCTGGCTTCAATCTCATTCAGGGCTTGTTTGGAGATCCCCGAGTCTATAATCTGTGCAAAGGAGAGGCTTAACATTACCGCACAGCATCAGTTTAAACACAGGTGGCTAAATGGATATTTGGCATTGATTCAAATCAATGTGTATTCACTTAAAACGGCACCAAGCTAGAAAACAGTTGTTGTGATACAGCCTAAAAATCTAAAATCTATTCAAGGACACCACTACACAACAGTCCCGTCCTGCCCAGCAGTTGGACTCCTTAACAGTTAAGTGAGGTCAAAGTCTAGCCTGTTTGTTACAGGAATGTGAGACGCCGTATCTGAAAATATCAAGTCAAGCTGTGCGTCCTTGTGCAAGAAATTCCTCCCTACTTGTGTATTTTTTATCAACGTGAGCTCAGAGAATCTTGGCTCCATTTTCAAGTTTTTCCAGCTGCTGTGTGTAGCCAAAGCAACACAACACAATGCTCCTTATCTCAGTGTGTCATGAACAGACTGAGTGTGAGTCAGGTTGACTCCTAAGCGCCAATAATTAGCTGACACAAGCAGTTTAAGTTTTACTGAGAAACTGACAACTCGGCTTTCACAGTTCAACCACATCATGGTGGAGTTAACGTTAAGGTACGTTAAGGAAAATGCATATACGTGCACAAACGCACACTCTTACCCCTGCAGTGAACACAGCAGCATTACCACCCTCCAACATCTCCTCTAGTTCTTCATCCGTAGTTGCTTTTCCAGCTGGAGAGGAAAGGGAAAAAGGAAAAGGAGCGGGATTAATGACAAAGACGACAACGGAACCGTCAGATGTCTTTGTTGGTGTCGTTGTGACTCACTGATCTCGAGCTGTCTCTGAATACGTCCTTTACTCCTCTCCCGGAAATCCACCTGAGCTTCATTATACTTTGTCATCACCTCCACAAACTTCCTAGACAGCACTGCATGCTGGGAGGTAACAGAATAACAATGAAATAGCTTATAAGTAACACTTTTAAATGATGAATGCAGAAACCTGAAGACAAAGACGTGTATTTGTCCCATCTTCCTCCCCTCACCCCCGACCAGTTGCGGCAGATGGCTGCCCCGCCCCAAAACTCGTTCTGCTGGAGGTTTCTTCCTGTTAAAAGGAAGTTTTTTCTTCCCACAATTGCCAAAGCACTTGCTCATAGGGTTTCATTTTATTGTTGGAGTTTTCTGTGTTTTCTCTGTACTGTTGTAGGGTCTTTACCTTACTATATGAAGCACCTTGAAGCAACTGTTGTTGATTGATTGAAATTGAATATTTTAGAAATGCCAAACATTTATTAAAGTCTTAAAGCAGAAGTATTAACAAGCACCCTCTTCTCT
The DNA here is from genome assembly GCF_036321145.2 of Pelmatolapia mariae. NCBI lineage: Eukaryota > Metazoa > Chordata > Actinopteri > Cichliformes > Cichlidae > Pelmatolapia > Pelmatolapia mariae. The sequence goes on from NC_086228.1 coordinate 26,154,659, forward strand.
TAATTCTCTGTTTACCCACTTTTACCTAAAATACAACAAATAAGACCATCAGAAAACAATCAACCTCACATACAACGCCCAGCATGAGGGGGAAGTTTACAAGCAAAGCGCTTTCTCAGAAGGTTACTTGAATCGTCTGAAGGAGATGATTTACCTGTGATTTACGTATCCGCGTGTCAGCCGACACCCTCTCCTGCTCTTCTGACTCCAGATTCCTCTCAATGGCTGGGAAGAAGGCAGAGTTACTTCACTTAAACAACCTTGAACTGATTAAATATAACACCACTATTCACTTGTTTACTAATCCAATAAACATACAAGTTATTCATAATGACAGGCTGTATGTAGAAATGGAAGCGGGACTCACTCTTGAGTTTGTTCCTCGCACCGTTGGCCAACTTCTTTATGTCATTGGTGATCGCCTCCAAGTCCTCCTGTGTTTCTGTGCAGGATACAGCATAGTGCAGATTTTCAGTGCTGACGCCTTTCCTGATCAATGTTGTGTTATTTTGTAACGCAAAAAAATGAAGTAAATGTCAGAGCTGGTGGTGACTTCTTACTCTGATCTGATGTGGGAGCAGACAAGATGACAGAGTAAAGCTTTTTCACTTCTGTCACGTTCTCATCGATTTTATCAATATTGTTTCTGATTACCTCGATCTGTAACACAAGGACACACCGCAAATGGCAAACACATGCAAATCTCACCATCTTAGAACACGCAGGTCCTCGTGAATGCAAGTGAAGCAAAACAATCACACTCAGTGCATACATACACCCATAGCAGCACTTACCTCAGAAAAGAACTCATCCATGAAGCCTGCGTTGTCCACAGCAATCTCCACGTCATCATCATCTTGATCACACACCTATAAGAATAAACAGAAAGAGCAGGACTAAGAGCGTGAGGTGGTAGGCCCGCAGGCCCTATGTTTCTCAGTGGCTTTTCATTATTCATGTAGAACAAGCCCATCCAAAAATTTTCCTTGTCAATCTGTTGTCTTTAGGTTAAGAGCCGACTACTTGCTGCACATTTATGGTATTAATTATTTAATCCATATTTTGGGGCTTCGCCAGAAAGAAAACCAGCACTGTTAACACTGCACTGCATTAAAGGTCCATGCAAAACCCCCTAAAATTTATTTTTAAATCCAAAACCAGCCATTTGTTTAGGACATCAGTAAAATGTTAACTATTCAAAATGCCTTACAACAACCTGCAAGAAGACAAAGGGGCTGAAACTGAGTTTATACAACTTTAATCTGAGGACTTCCTGTTTGGTGATTGTGGGCAGCGTTGTCCTGCTTTCATGTTTCATGCTGAAAAACAATTTCAACCTAATTTCAGTATGGAGAGGTAGTTTAGTGCATTTTCAGCATGTTACATAAATCAACAGGATAAAAGAAAAAATAAAACTCTTAGCTCGTGTGTGCATGTGAAGCATGTGTCCTGAAGTAGTGACATTGGTTGAAAAATGTGAGGTAGTAAGTCCTGCAGTCCACTACAAGGTACACTAACTAAAAGTTTTGTTTTACAAGGGGTAAAAATACTGTACATTTCTGAAATTAAAATCAAATCAAAGTTAAGACTCTCAACTTGAACAAACAATTTAAGCTCAAACACCAGAATCTTAATATTAGCAAAAAAGTATAATTTAACCTCCCTCAAAGCCATAAAATGTGGAAGCTGCAGTTTCTGTCATTTTGAAAATTAAGTCCGTGTGCTCTGTTAACCCAGCCGCCACACATGCAACATCAATGGAAAGCACAGGATTTCCCTTAGACTCCATAAATTGTGCTTGACATAGAGGTCTCAGACTCATGTCAACGACAGAGGACAAAAATGAACTGCTGGGTCTTAGAAGAATAACCTCGATATCGGTGCCTCCAACACTGTCAAACAGCACCACGGACTAGCTTGCAGATTTCCCGATCCAGATCTGGGAGGATCACATCCAGAGGATGCCCAGTTGTTGTCTGGAGTGCAAACAGGCATGTGGAGGTCATCCATGCAACTGAGCTATTTTATAACAGTTGGATCATCCTGTAGCTCTAACCCATCTGAGACTTTTCTCATGTATTACATATTACTGTAGCAATAAAGTATGTTTGCCATGATATTTGCAATTAGATAGATAAAAAGAATACATAAATAAATAATGATATAACAAACCAGACATGGTTCAAAACCAATCTTCCATCCACTGTCTTAACTACTGATCCAACTAGCAGTGTACACCCAGCATCCCCCTGGGGGCTCCAAACCTCTGTTTAAATAATTCAAAGCTACGTCCGAGTCCATTAAACTCTGCACTTGTTATTTTTTGTATCTCTAAAACCAATATTTAAATTAAACCTTTAACACCGGTGCTAACTATAAAAAAAAAAAAAAAAAATTAGGTCAGCAGTGGAGACTCCAGGAAGTTCCTGTTCCCAGCCAGAAGTTAAGTCTGGTATTCACCTATAAAAACCACACCCTGAAACTTCAACACTTTGGTCCTCGCATGGATTATAATGTGGTTAGTTGTGAGCTTTAGAGGTGCTGCTAGGGGAAGTATTTCCCATCTCAACGTCAAGCTAAACAAACTGGCTGGAGTCTAGTGAGAAGAAGGATATCTCTATCTGTAGGGTAAATACGAAGCCTCAAACAACCAAACAACATTAAAGGAAGTGTATTCAAATCACACTGCTATGCGAGATCTTAAATAAAAAAAATAATAATAAGCAGCTGTGCTTTCAAAGTAGAGTCAAAACAATAAAATTAGTTTAATTTAAAATTTAATTTACAACTTTACACATTTATTTTAGAGAGTTTTTCTGTTTAATTTCTTTTTTCTGAAGTTTTTCTGGTTGGGGTGGAAAAGCCACCGAACACCGTTTAGACCGTGAGCCTCCATGCAAAGCTATACTAATGAAATTGCTTCCTGGTTAGCAGCTCAGCCTGACCCTAATCAGTTTACATCCAGCATTTCATCAGAATGCTTCACGCTGCTGACTATACGTGTCACAAGTGACGGGCAGTAAACACAAGTCAGCACTGATGGTTTGCTACGCACGCACCAAGCACTGGCAGTGAATATTTAACATCTAGGACCAGAGGCAGCCTCCAAGATGTCAACCAATTTTCACTCTAAGCTGACTTTAACAAAACTGAGGCAGAGTGAACGGACATCACGGCCATGCCGTGACTGCGTTTGATAAAGCGAGAGAAAGAAAGAAAGAAAAAAAAAAAAAAGCAGCTCTATTTGCTTCCTCCCTTCTAATTACTTCTGCTTTTAAGTTAAATATATTCTGATCAGACACCCGATGAGCTGTTCCAGGCGTTTGTCCCGAGTTTGTGCTTTGTAACAGGTGACTCTGTGTGACCTGCAGAGGTCCACAAATTTGGAATTAGCTTCAAAGCACTGATTTAGGTTAGTATGACAATGTATGTTGGAAATTAAAGATGTATTTGCTGTATATTATCTGAGGTTTGGGCTCTTACTTATGGAGAGGCCCATTTCACAAATAACCGTCTTATATATTATCATTTTGGAATTTGTATTTTAATTAATTTGTGAAACCTTTGGCTCTTCAGGTGTGCACCCAGGTCAAAGTCGAGGCTTGGAAAATGTTAAGACGTCATCGGTTTGATGCCTCTGATGTCATATCAGCTGACTCACACACAGTATTTACAATAGCAAGCTCAATAAATATTACGGTTCATTCACGCTGCACCTGTCCTGTGCTCCTGTTGTGCTTCTTTTCACTGTCATATTCAAACAGTAAGCATTTTCTTTTGCAGTCCTCAGTTTCTGGACAGTTTCAACATTTCCTGACATTTTACAGACAAAAATGATTAACTGAGAGAATAATCAGCAGATTCATCAGTATTGAAAGTAATCATTAACCCTTCTGAGCAGTAACTTTTACTGCAACTGCACGAATGCTGACTTTTAGACTTGGCCTTTAACCTTCCAGCCTTCATCTAAAATTTGAATTGCAAATGTAGCCGAGACCATTTGCTTCAGGCTGGCGTACCTACAGCAGTAGTTGAACTGAGAGTTTCCAGGACATAGTGCTTGCTTTTGAATCTCTCGGAGAGTTATTCATCAAACGCACCACTCAGACTCACGCACACTCTCACACTGCATTTCTGCTCTTGTGAGATAAGACCAAGCACTCACTTCCTTCCAGTGTCTCTCATTCAGCAAAAACAAGAGGAAAGGGAGTGATGTGTGCACCAAACCAAACAACCAAAGACCACACACACACACACACACACACACACACACACACACACACACACACACACACACACACACACACACACAGGCCACTGCTTGTAAAAACATCGTGATAATGACAGGAACAGTCAGAGGCAGTGACCTTATCCAAGTCATCAAGAAAACTTTAACAGCATTACTCAATAAACTCACTTGCTCATCTCATGACTTTACTTCACTTCAGAAGACACACAGAAATTCTTGGATCAAACTCCTACGAACCATTTCAGCTTAAAGTTTGGGAGATGGCCAACTCTTCATGATTGGTTTGCGAGATGTCAAATATTTGGGAGGCATGTTTAGACAGGTGAACAAGGTTTATAAGAAACAATATCTAACACAAGCTTTAAATGGTGCTGCGAGCCAAAATCCAGCCAGACTGTTGGTGAATTAGATTTGCTCGCTTAGAAATAAAAAATAGAATAAAAAAAACAAAAAGCATGACAGCTATAATCTCATGCAGAAGATTGCATTTAAGATTTTGATGGCTGCACAGTGGGTAAAATTAGGTCAAGTGGACATCAAGATTAGAAAACATCAAACACGCAGCACAGCAACAGTGCATAAAAAAAAAAAATCGGTCTGAGCAATTTCTTTTTCCCTTTTATGCAAACTTTTCCATTGTGTTCATTCTGTATACAAAGCACCGTCATGTTGCATAATTCTTCTTAACAAGGCAATGGCTCGACAGAGTCTGAGGCAAACACGCTGACCTTCATAAAATGGTTCATTATTCACCATTTTTAAGTTTTGCATTTCTAAATTTTCAGAAAAAGTTAGAAGGAATCAAAGAAATGAATAATAAAAAAAAAACAACTTTATAAGCAACTCACATCTTTAAGCTACTGAAAGCCAAGGGCCAGTTACTCTGACTGCAATCATGGCCAATTAAAAGAAACGAGGTGGTGATAAATTGCTAGATTTTGGCTCTGTAACCTCAGGCTTAGGCTATTTATAATGCAGTTATCTGACAAAAAGAATTTGGTTTGCTGTTTGTTTGTGTTAAGTTGAGTAAATCCAAGAAGACTGGGCTTTTTTTGTTGTTGTTTCTTAATCAGGATTCACTTGTTAAACTAGCTTGCTAGCATTACCTGATAACACGACACTTCACTCCTTCATCTAAAGATGATCGATTCTGGCTCCTTTTAGCTGCAAAGCTAAGCCTCAAAATGCGACATGTATGGAAGCTTGTTTCTGCCATGAAAAAACATCATTTTTTGCGTGCTCGTTAGCAGCTGAGAATGGGGATAGTGGAGTTGAAACTATGTGGGCACCAGCAGAGCTACAGGACAAGATCGACCAATCGGAAAAAAGAAACAAATATAAAAACAGCAGAGGTTTTGATGATCAATAAAAAGTTAACAGCTAAGCAAAAAAAATAAGAAAATCATTTTGGAAAGTCATTTGTAAGGATTTGTTGTTTCCTCAGTCTAATATGAAGTTCAGTTTTTGGACAATTTGTCGATAAATAATGCAGAAAATAATCAGATAAAATCCATAATAACAAGAAATGTTAGTTACTGATGTCTGAGCAACAGCATTTTCTGTGGGATGGTTTAAAAATGAGCTGCTAGCTTTAAAAGCAGTAGCACAGGGACCTGGGGTCAGATTTACAGCAGTGTGGTGACAGAAGCCTATTTAGTCCATCAGCAGTTGTGTTGATGCAAAGCATCTGACAAGGGATTTAAAAACTCCATATGGCAATGAAGACGGCATGTTTACGCCGTTACATTTTTACCACTGGGTGTAAAGTGCTTTGAGTGACTGATAAGACTAATAAAGTGCTACATAACTGCACGCCATTTACGATTTGTGCTAGTATCTGAGTCAGGTTAGGAAGCAGAGCAGCACCAGAACCCCAGCTCGTCACTGAAAACACAGAACTGAAAACCAGATGAGCTTAAATGAAAGTGCATTTGAAAATACTATGAGGGAACAGAAAGGCAGAACAACAGAAAGTAACAGTCATGTTAGTCTAGCTCACAAGTGAGGTTACCAACTTCTCCTCTCAGTATTTCTCTAAAAATAGCCAAACAAAACAAGCGTAAAGTGGAGCTTGGCCAATAAGCTGCCACATGTAACAGTACAACAACTTCAGCAAATTACGATTCTGCGCTTCATATGGTTTATAAAAGTGCCAAGGTCTTCAGTACGTCAGGTGATGTGATAATGATGCCAGTGGCGTAAGCAAACATTGACATGAACCCACACACACAGCCTAGATTACTGTCGGCAAGTTAAACATTAGAAAGGAAACTCAAGGAGGGAAATGAAGACGGGGGATAAGGTGGGAAGATAAAGAAACACAGGAGTAAAGGCAGGTGAAGGTAGTCGGAAAAGACACAAGTATTACTGGAGAAAAATTACAAATGTCACACAGCCTGCTAATAAACACATGTCTGGCCGAGTTCTGCTTACATCTGTACTTCCTTTAATGTAAAGCCAACTGTGTTGTGATAAAGATATCTGGGAGTGGGGGGAGGTGAGGAATACCACAGCTCAAACAATTTTAAAACACGGCAAATATTTGACCAGCAGTTTTAGGTAGCTATAGCAACACAACATCCCTCAACACACGCCATCATGAGTTACTGTACAACAGCAGCAGTATAACCCAATTCAGAAAAGGAGAGGTAAGTGACGTGAAAATGTGGGAGATTTGCGCTGTACTGCACCATTATTGATATAGACCCACTGGCCACTTTGCTAGAACCCCATTCCTTCAGAACTGCCTTAATTTTTCATGGCATGCCAGAAACCTTCTTTTCAGTCCATCCTGACAGGATTGTATCACAATCTTGATGCATTCTCAATCATCCAGGAAAGTAAATCTCCAAAAGTTGATTCTGTTCATCTGGACATAGCGTTTTGTGGGAGAAATGTTTCTCCCACAAAACGCTACGTCCAGATGAACAGAATCAACTTTTGGAGATTGTATCACAATGTTGCTGCAGATTTGTTGGCAGCATGTCCATGCTGTGAATCTCTCATTTCACTGCATCCCAAAGGTACTCTACTGAAGTAAGATCTAGTGGACACGCTCAACACAATACTCAGGTAAGCAACGCTCAGTTGATATTAAGGAACTCAAAGTGTGTAAAGACAACATGCCCCACACCACAAAACCACTACCAGCAGCCTTAACTGTTGAGACATGCAGGAAGATCCATGCTTTCATGTTGTTAACGGCAAATTCTGACCCAACTACCTGAATGTTGCAGCAGAAATCAAGACTCTTCAGATAACGCAACGTTTTCCAGTCCTCTATTGTCCAATTTTGGTGAGCCTGTGTGAACTATAACTTCAGTTTCCTGTTCTTAGCTGACACAAGTGACATCCAGGGTGGCTGTAGCTCAGGAGGCAGAGCAGGTCATCTGCTGATCGGAAGGTTGGTGGTTTGATCCTTGGCTCCCCCAGTCTGCATGCTGAATATCCTTGGGCAAGATACTAACCACAAGTTGCTCTCCAGTGCATCCATTGGAGTATGAGTGTTCAGTATGTGTGCAGTTAGAAAGCACTTATAAGCATAGGAAAAAAGAAAAGTCACATGTTGTATAAAGCGCTATATAGGAGTCCATTTACATGCGGTGTGGTCTTCTGCTGCTGTAGCCCATCTGTAACAAGTGGTCATTTGAGTTACTGCTGCCTTTCCATCAGCTAAAATCAGTCTGGCCATTCTCCTCTGACCTCTGACACCAACAAGGGATTTTCGCCCAGAGAACAGCCGCTTACTGGATACATTCTCTTTTTCAGACCATTGTCTGCAAACCCTAGAGGTGGTGGTGGGGGGAAATCCCAGTAGATCATTTCAGCATTTCTGAAATACTCAGACCAGCTCATCTGACACCAACAACTACACCACGCTCAAAGTCACTTAAAAAAAGTCACCCCTCTTCTCCATTCTTGTTAATGCCAACATGGCTAAATGCACTCAGTTGCTGCCATGTGATTGAGTAGCAGATGAATAGGTCAAATGTCTGATTATCTTCATTTCTAAATAAATAGATAAACAAATTATCAAGGTGCTGGGACCAGATCCTTCTTTCTTCAAGAACTATAATAAAGTCCTCCCTTTTATCCAGCAACAGTTAATCAATACCAATGAAAACAGAGTGACTCACCTAAGTTATTTTTAGCCACGATACACCGGGATATATAAATTAAGCTCAATTTCACTGTAATTGCTTGGGTAAATATGACCTGTTGAGCTGCAGTTCAAGTTAATAAGAATTAACCTCTACTTCAAACCTTCTACTCAGAAGTGAAAGCACAAAACATGTCTTGGATCACTTTCACCCAGCACTTCCATTCCCAATCATTATCCAAGCTGTAATGTCACTACAGCCATCACATGAGTTACATCATCATATATCTCACTATTGTTGTTTGTTTTGTTTTTTATATATGCTACATATTTATGGTAAAGGCTTAAATCAAAGAGTATAAAAATTTCATTTTACAAATCCTAACCTCAAACATCTTAAAATGGTCGTTTTTCTTTTTCGGAGTGTACAGAGTCAATATTGATGAGTAAAAGGAGACACTTTCAGAAAACTCAACGTTTCCTAAATACTACTTACCGCTTTAAGCTGCTCCAATCGGTCCTTCATTTTTAGGCGGTTAGCTTCACAGTATTAAAATAAAGAAATAAACACAATATTGTGCAAAAAGGGTTTAAAAAAAAACTAGTCCCAATCTCTCAATTTCTCAGCCAGCTGCCAAGCTAGCTGTGCAACAGAGACCCACCGCCAGTGAGGCAGAAAATTAAACTCCCCAAAAGTCTTGACAGATGTGCCTGAGAAAACGACTTTTTTCTGAAAACAGGAGTCTTTCCGTCGCTTTTCCATACAATATGGCTGCTGGGTTTGAAGCCAGTGTTTTTTCTTGCTAAATCTCCTCGCTCAGGGGATTAAAACAACAGTTGTGTGGAGCCGTATAATCTGTTTCTCCGCTGGCTACCAGTAATCATTCTAAAACGCACTTTTATGGCTAACGCATGCGCAGACAAGTCCCCCGATCGCGGGGATGAAGCCACGCCCTGAGCCACCTGCACTCGTGATGCATTCAGGTATTGTAGGAATAATAAACTGACTAACCTGCGGATTTGTTGGAAACCCTTTTAGTAATATATAATAAGGAATCAAATGTGATTATTTTTGTCTTATGAGGGAATTTAGAGAAAGATATGGTGTCACAGAAGATAAACATCCACAGAGTCTCACAACAGCTTAACAACATGCTGTTAAATAACAAGTAGCCTGGTTGATCCAGTATAAAGGTAAGAAGGTAATAACGGAAGTCTTAGTATGTTAGTATGCCCAGAAACATGCTAAGGCAACAACTCTAACACACCAATTTTCACTATACTTTGGGGCTTTCTGTGGTATTATTGGTTAATTAGCATGATGTCATTAGTTTCACTGGTATGTAGTAATAAGTAAAAAGTCCATCCATCTTCTTCCACTTATCCAATCCAGAGCAGTGGCAGGGCCGGACTCCTTGTACACCTTGGAGAGGCTGCCAATCTACTGGAGAAGTAATGCAGAGAGACAGACAACAGCAAGTTTTAGGATCACCAGTTAACCTAGAGTACCTAGACAGAACATGCAAACTCCAGACAGAAAGGCCCCAGATTGGGTTCGAACCATGATCTTTGTTCTGTGAGACAAAGGGCTTGTTTTTCTACTGCTGGAAGAAGTGAAGTCAAATGATCAGCAATGAGATCATCGATCCAGAAGGAAACATGAATACCTGACACAAATGTCATTGCACAAGTTGTTCTAATGTTGTGCCACAAATGTGAACACCACTGTATTGCTGAAGTCACTGGCAATGTTTTGCAATAAGTGATCATAACTTCACCCTCTTTCTACCATGAAAAGTCCTCACAATTAATCTATAGTTTAAGAGAGTTTCAGTCAAGACCCAAGTACTCGACTTAAATTAAAACCAATTAAAACACTGCCTGTGGGTTAAAACGTGTTTACATCTATTAACCAGGTCTGTCTTTGCTGTGTCTTTTCTTTTTTATTTCAGCACGTGGATCACATTGTCATGCCAGTATGTTTACATTGTATTTACATGTCACACCTCAAGGTCAGAGTTCAAAGAGTTATGAGAGTTAATGAGTTTTGAAGAGGAAAACAGCATGACTGATATGGTGGCCTGCAGCATTACTGGAGGATTCACCACCTTACTCTTTACAGCAAAGTCTTTACTGCTGCCCTCTATTCATTTGTGTTTTGGGATATTTTGCCTTAACCATTGAGGGCACTATAAATAAAACATCACCTTTTATCCCCCCCTTGACATTAAATGAGAGTCATAAAAAAAAACACTACGAAAGCCTTAGAAAGCCTTGGAGTGAGCTGAAGACAATTTAATTTTAAAGTAAGCTCATGTTAAAGCAAGTGATCAAGCATACTTATTTATGTATTTATTTTTAATTGCGGTGTTTGATACTCCCAGTTGCACAAGTGACCCAGGACAGTAAAATATAAATTATAAACTAAATCATAAACACTGTTTATCCCATCGAATGTAGAAAAAACTCCCATGGTTGTTTACAGGCTTATTATAAAGGGGGACTCATAATATGATCTCTCAGTTAAATTATCTTATTTACCCCATACGTTTTATTGGTTGGTTCACTTTACTGTGAAATATAATATTCCCTATTGGAAATGACAAATCTCGCGGTTTTTAACGTAAAGTAAATGTAGCACGAAGGGTTACCAAGGGTTACAGCAGCGTTAAGCCTGTTTTGGGGGGGTGGTGCATGAAAAGCGAGATCGAACTACGAGCTGTGTGTGTGTGTGTGTGTGTGTGTGTGTGTGTGTGTGTGTGTGTGTGTGTGTGTGTTAATAAAAATCAATCAGATCATGGTTACGGAGGTTTTAAGTCAGCCAACCAGAGGAAAGGAGCAAATACCTATCTTCCTAAACTCAGGCAGCTCTATCTTGTTATAATGACTACATAACTTAGTGCAATACGTGTACTCGTATTTTCACATGTGCAGTGTGTTCAGCAGCCAGCAGCAGTAAACATGAATGTAGGCCTAATGTTACAGCTGGGTGTCAGGGATCAAAATCACACTCTCCTCTCTCCCACCGTCACCTAACGCATCGTGATCATTTCCTCCCAGCTAAGCCGATAAAGAAGAGTTTTATTACAGCTTGTAACCAACTGTTGAGAACTGGATATAGATGTCTATTTTCTCATTTGCGGTTTTCTTCTTCACTACGCTTTCAACACACAACGACTAAATTGTGACACGTAAAGTGGGACCCGAGTCTGAATCAGAACATATGGCGCTGCGTGGAGAGTGTATGATGTTACACCCAGATCCGCGTAGTAACCGGCACACGTCACAGTGAAGGTGCGTCAGAAATCTATTACATAACCCTACAGGGCGCGTTCACTGTGCTCTCAATTTAAAAAGCAGGGGGGAAAGGGAAAAGCACGAGTGACACCCAGTGGCCACGAGCTTAAGATGAAACCCTCCATCACTGGTATCATCTTGTGTGAGTTTTCATAAAAGCACATGTGCGTCCAGTGAAGGATCTGGGACTCAGGTAGCTACTTTATGACTGTAAATGGTAACAATGCATTCAATCTCCTTCCACTCACACATTTCTTTTGGCTACTCCACTGATCTCTGAGCCTCACTGTGCAGAGGCAGAGATTCATTTTTTGTTCTGCTGTCTCTGAACTCACCTTGTGAGTTGAAGACATGTCCCATCAAGCATGGCTGGTAGCATTAAAATGAGCTCCAGTGCCAATCGTAGCAAATTATAGGAGGGAGCGATGTGGAAACTTGAAGGCTGCGCTGCACAAACATGCTCAGTAGTGCCACTTGGAAAAATTAAGGTTTAGCGTTTTGTTCAACTAGATATGAGCATGTCAGCGGAAGAAGCCACAGGCTCCGACATGTGCCTTGTAGTCATTACATTTTGAAAATGTGTATTCATGTTATTCACCTTTATTTTGCAGATAAGGAGGATTGGCAGATGCCTTTTTCAGGAATTTATGCATGAATAATTTAATAATCTATAGCACTTTTTAAGTGCTTCAGTTTCAGTAAAATGACAATTTAAAGTGTACATACACTGTTAAGCATACACTCTTACATTCAGAGCTCCAATGAGAAAGCCACTGCTGACCAAAAAGAGGACAAAGTGCTGTCTCAGATTTGTCAAAGACATCTTGATGATCCTCAAGACTTTATGGAAAATATTCTGTGTACTGATGAGACAAAAGCTGAACTTTTTGCATCTTATTACATCTGCTGTAAAACTAACACAGCATTTCATAAAAAAACATCACATCAAGAGTCAAACATGGTGATGGTAGTGTGATGGTCTGGATGACTTGCCATAACTGATGGAACCATGAATTCTGCCATGAATTAAAACACTCCAGTGTGGCTGAAATAAAAGCATTCTGCAAAGAGTGGACCATAACTCCTCCACAGCGATGTGAAAGACTCATTATCAGTTATCAGAAACACTTGATTGCAGTTCTTGTTCCCGAGATTGGCACAACCAGTTATTAGGTTTAGGGGGCATCTGCTTTTTCACACAGGATCCTGTAGGTTTGGATAACATTTTCTCTTAATAAATGAAATCAACGATTAAAAGCTGCATTTTGTATTTAGTCAGGTTATCTTTGTCTAATACTAAAATGTGTTTGATAATCTGAAACATGTGTGACATATATGCTAAAACACTAAGAAATTAGGAAGGGGCAAATACTTTTTCACAGCACTATTGAACATACTTCCATGCAAACATGGTGTAAAGGGAAAAATAAGGAATATCTATAACACAGAGTAATAAATAAGAAATCTACTCTTGATTTCTTTTTGACCTGCTCTTTTTCCAGGTTGGAATGATTTCACAGCATCTGTTCAAAAGGCAACTTGCTAAGGAACATTTAACCAAAATATTAGTGGCAGTATATGTGTATGTATTTGACCCTGTATGGATTGAAGTAAATTCAAAATAAATTCAGATTCATGCGCCCAATTCTTGTTTTGCTAAGTCATTAAAGATGTATGCTGTACATTCACTCTATCCAGGAAAAAGGACTAGTCAAATAAGTTATCAAAACCCCAAATTGCCATGACATTCATGCCCATGCCTTAGATCTATTTGGCTATATCAAGCTTTATATTTAATCAGTTATATTTGAAAGTGAAATCTGAAGCCAATGAAAGGAAGTAAGAACAGTCAATAGCCAGCTTTTGCATTCTTAAACTCAAGATTCATCTAACTGGAAACAATGTTATCTGACACAAATATTTAAAGTATTTGGTGCCTTCCAAAGCTTTGAAGGAGCAGTTTTTTTCCATAAGGCCCTACAGTCTGCATGCTTTGTCAATTTAGTGGCACACTCTTAAGATTAATGTTTTGTATGTCTCCTTTAGCTGTACCTGAAAGCAAAGCATTCATTATTACCACACTTTGTAAAGGCTCACCAAGACACAGTCTATCATTGTCTACCTCAGGTTTCCATGTGTCCACTTGATTCCAACAGTAATTAGTAAGTTTGGACAAATATCAGTATAGCATCATCTAGTTGTATTTGACCTACTGTGGGCCATGTTGCATGAGACTTCTTCCATATGAAACATTTACTGGTGACAGCAGGAGAGCACAAAAGTAAATGCTGAATTTTATTAGTTTCTTGTAGCCACCCGAGTTTCAGGAACCTGCATTGTGCATCAAATCATCCTCACCAAGATGCTTGAATATGCTAGAGCTACTTTTTAACTACGACGCGCTCCCTGTGAGCTGAAGTCGTTGGCGTGCAGGCAAATCACAACAAACACGGCCGTGTTATACCGAGAATGTTTTTATTCAAAGTTTACTCCCCTTAGTGCTTCCAGTACACCGTACAACAGCATTATGTGAGCTGGGTAAGTGCAATGGAGGGTGCTCAACGATGAAGAGTAGCACGTTGCCATGCCAACAACAACACTAGGGTGGGTGTGTGTCATACAGTGAAATTAGAACCACAACTTTTCCACCAAGTTTTTTTCTTTTTTACTTAAGTTTTAAAACAAAAAAAAAAATTTCAAAAATAAAAAAATCTGAAAAGGGATTTTACAGTAAGGGGGCAAAACTCCAACGACTTCCTGTCCACAGGTGGGGGAGGAGGGAGGGACAAAACTAGGTAACAGGTTAGAGGTCATCTTCTTCATCTGGGAGTGCTGTTTGTGATGCAACCTGGATATGGAAGAACAAAGTCATGTTTCAGATTGTTCCACATTTAGAAGATGCGCAAGTAAAATTTACAATATATTCATCCAAATCAGACAAATGAGTCTGTACAGTGATACTCACTTGAAGCTCTTCCTCATACTTAGCAGCAAGGGATGGGTCCATCTGGACCTCTGGGGGAGCAAGGGCAGGCATTGCCACAAACTCCAGGTTGGGATCACCGATCAACTTCCTTGCTAACCACAGGAAAGGCTTCTCAAAGTTGTAGTTACTTTTGGCAGAAATGTCGTAGTACTGCAGGTAGAACAATTTGCAGCAGTTAGAAATGACAAAACTCAAAAGTCTATTCTACAATTCAAAAATACACATTTTTGCAAGTAGTTATTACCTGCAGGTTCTTCTTGCGGTGAAACACAATGCTCTTAGCTTTGACTTTCCTGTCTTTGATGTCCACCTTGTTGCCACAAAGAACAATGGGAATGTTCTCACAGACACGGACCAGGTCACGATGCCAGTTGGGCACGTTCTTATAGGTGACTCGAGAAGTGACGTCGAACATGATGATAGCACACTGAGCTGTTGAGGAAGCAAGAAAGCATTAATTTATTGTTCAGCTAAAGCCAAGGTACATGAATTTTAAAAACATGAAACTTGAGCAGCATGCGAAGGATGCGAGGAGCACCTTGAATGTAGTAGCCATCTCTCAGGCCTCCAAACTTCTCCTGACCAGCTGTGTCCCACACATTATACTTGATTGCTCCTCTGTTGGTGTGGAAAATCAGTGGGTGCACCTCTACTCCAAGAGTAGCTGAAATTTCAAGCAAAGACATAATGAATAAGGAGAATGAAGGTGTAAATGGTGATGAAGACAGTCATATTTTATCTGAGATAAACGCCATGCAGGACATGTTGCTCCCTGTAGTTCCATTTAACACATTTGGCATCTTACATCCTGCTTTCAAATCTATTACCACATCTTTAACTCATCCAGACTAAAAGAATGAGCTGATTTCCTTCCTGGCAAGCCAGTACTTACCAACATATTTCTTCTCAAACTCTCCTGTGATATGCCTCTTCACGAAAGTCGTTTTCCCGGTGCCTCCATCTCCTACCAACACCAACTGCGATGCAGAACGTACAGTTAGTCTAGACTGGTTGGTACTGGTTCACCACACTGACCGTTGTTAGCACAGATAGCGGTACTTCATTTAGTTAAAAGGCTGAGAAATGGAACATCAATTTATGTTAGATAGCAAGCACTTACCTTAAACACCGCCACCGGAACACACTGTGCCATTGAGTCCGCCGTGGTTGCGACTTTTCTGTTAAACAAAACGAGGCGGGATGGTTGATTAGCACGTTGTCCGTCAACACTAACTAGCAGTGGTAGCAACTACTTTAAATGGCATTTCAAGAAGACAAAATATGACATCAGCTATGATTTGTTGAGATGTTATTTTGGTGTTTTTAGCAGTTTTCTACGATTTTATCGTTTAGCTAAACTCCATAGCTTGTTACATAGCCATAACTTCTAGCATTTTCCATCCAAGCTAACGTTCACACACACGTAACGAGTAAACGTGTAACGGTGCAGCTATGTTGTGAAAAAAGGTTTAATTCATGTTGTGTGTTCAATGTGTATTTGTGTTCAATCGAAAATTCGAAAGCGCGCATATAAATGCGCATTTCAATACCAACGGCTGCTAGCTAGGAAAGCTAAAAACGTTAGAGAGTGCGCCACACGACGGGCGAGCGCACTTTTTCTTGTTCGACTGAAACAATCCGACTGGAAGCCCATCTAATGTGTTCCACGCTACACTCCAAGTCAAACCCAGACTAAATAATTCCCTACACATGAATGTAACTCCACGCATCCACAACATATTTGCCAAAAATACTGAATATGCAATTACAGGAATACGCGCGACTCCCAAGAACAAAGCAGAAAAAAAATGAGGGATAGCCGTGCATGCTAACCTGTTAGCTAGCACAGCATGGAAGCCATTCTTTTCATCGAGCTAACAGCTAGTTAGCCGCATAAGAAAAACCACCGGCCTTCCCCAGTTACCCCATTCCTCACGTGGATACAGCTACAAAATCGCAAAGTTAAAGTTGCCCATTGTTTTAACTGACTTTTTATCCCAACGAATGCAAACTTGAAATATATGATAGCCCGCATTGTGAGAGGAATTCATAGACTCACCGGTAACACTTCGAAGAGAGGAAAGAGTAAATGGCTGCGTTCGCGGGAGATTCAGCGTGGACTATGAGTCAGTTTCCGCCCTTATCATGTGACCCTCGCAGCGGCAAAAACGCATCATGAAGCAACACGGTCCTAACTGAACGTGATTCAGCATTCAGTCTTTATTTAAACACACTTATCCAACCCTAAAAGACATTCACATGTAGCTAGAAAAACATAATTTCCCTCTACAGACAAGCAGCTAAGGCTGGGCAGCTGGATATGGTTACGAGCTGTTTATTTCTGAGGTAATTTGTTAAAAAACACAGGATAGCAGCAGTTTCCTTGAACAACTTTTGGGTGCACATGTGGCAGACAAAAGAGCCTAATACCCAAAATGATTAGTGTTATCCTACTAACAGCCAAAGATGCTTCGTAGGTCAGACCAAGTAATGTTGGTACACTTACCACACAAAAGTCAGTGAATGAAGTTATTTTCTTTCTTTGTGTACTTCAAAAAGAATAATCAATATCTATAACTACCATCTGTTTACCACAGCTGGCTTCAAAAACACAAGTGCGTTTTAATTTCGAATAGTAGAATGACATAGTTGAAAGTCAGTTGGTCAGTTTTCATTTATTACGTAACTTGAAAAAGCAGATAATCCAGTGAACACTGAACAACCATATTTAATTATATATATTTTTTCTATTGACTAAAAATTTGCAACGCAACTGCAAACAGCAATAGTTACGCTGGAGGCTACAACCGTATAACAATAGCCTAATAAACCATTAAAAACACAGTCATTAACTCACTTAACGTAAGGGTTTTGGTCCAACAAGAGTCAAGTTTTGGATATAATATAAAAGACAAAAAAACGCAAAACACATCTTCTCAGTTTCAAAGGTTTTTCCCCTTTAATTTCAATTTGGTTAATTAAATTTGCAACAGGTCTGTCAATATCTTTAAAACAAACATTTCAAATAATATACTCTTATATTGCAAGCTTTGACGTGCTACAGAAAATGGTCTGTCCCACATTGTGTATATATAAATTGTGCAAGCTCAACATCAAAAAGTACAACTACACCCAAGAGGCATAAAATTTGTGTGTTTTTTATAGAATTTCCTCAGTATATGAGGCTTCACCACTCGAAACCCGCTGGCATAACTGTAAAACTGCCAGTAATCTCTTTAAATGCATATCAGGAGGACATACAGTACCCTCCCACAGTGAGTCTATCTGTACAGATAGTCTGCCTGTATGTTGGCTGCTATCTCAGCCTCCCATCGGTCTCCATTGTTGAGTAGCTTCTCCTTGTTGTATAGCAGCTCCTCGTGGGTCTCTGTGGAGAACTCGAAGTTCGGACCCTGAAGAAGGAATTCAATTTTTTTTAAAAGACATTAACTGTCTGTTTTGAAGGAGGGTTGGATGGAGTAGTGGAGTTTTTCAGTTCTAAATTTACTGTACTGAACTAGAATAAAGACAGTGAAAGATCCCCACATTAGCATTTGCTTGTTCAGCTTCATCAAACTTGGAGGACACTTTTGTTTTTACCTCAACAATGGCATCAACAGGACAGGCTTCCTGGCAGAAGCCGCAGTAGATGCATTTGGTCATGTCGATGTCATAGCGTGTGGTCCGCCTGCTGCCATCGGCTCGAGTCTCAGCTTCAATAGTGATAGCCTGAGATCAATAGAGAAAGGAAAGGGAAGCATCATGTTTACTGGCTCCATCAAACCTTTTGCCCCTGATTTTCAGTTCCAGTTCCCGATTAACTTGGCATACCTCAGCCTCTTTTCCTTGCTTGCATTCCTTAATACTATCCCTGCTAATAATGAAATGTTCCAGCAGTCTATGTTTTCCCATCAAGCAGTGTAGTATTAAACTTTAAGTTTTTGTTCTTTCTTTTGAGATATACATGTATTCATAGAACCAAAACATCCTGATGTGCAAGCTCATTGGGTCATGACTAGGAATTCATGACGCACTGGTAGCTTCAAAACAATAATCTGGTTTCAAGAATGGTTTCTTGACAGACACCCTACCACTGAGCCCATTTTTGGTCAGGTTTTGGTGAACAGAAGATGGATAGAGTGTAGAGCAAGATGCATTTCTTAGGTCCTGTCTCAGATCTTTGCCGGATATAAAAAGTGTCTAAAGACACAATTTAAAATGGGTTCTTTGCTAAATTGTTTGTTATGTGTAAGCTTTAGGCACAACAACAGTTCATCCTTAGTTAGGTGTTTTTTTTTTAGTCTTGAATGACTCATTCATGAGTGCTAAGTGGCTTAAGAAAAAAAAGCATTCCTCTGAAAGTGGTTAGGTACAGGACTAGAGTGCACTGAAAATAAGGGAAAAAGCAGCCAATGTACACAGAAACACTTTAAAAGACCTTAAGAAAGCCATTGCTGAATAGCTCTTTAATAAATTACAAGAAAATCCTGCTGGTCTGAAGCAAAATAGAAATCAATGAGGGCTGACTGAAGACTTTTTCACAGTACTGCAGATGCAACAAGGTGCTTAGAAGCACATAGGGTATACATTCACATGAGAGCATAAGGCAGCTCTGGTGAGATTTGGTGATTGTGGAAGTTATTTGTGTCAACAATACTTGGGTAGAAGGTGATGTTTAAATGAGCGGTAAATGTGTTCAAAAATATCTGCCACACTATTGCACTTGTGCCCAATCTAGCCTCAGTTTCCTGTTCTCAGCTGGAAACCTTCAGCTGCTGTGACTGGTCTGCTTCAAGGTTTCAACATGTTGTGTTTTCAGAAATGCTCTTCTTTTCTTACCGTGGTTGAAATAAGCGGTTATTCAATGTCTTTTTATCAGTTCCATCGCCCAGAGAGCTGCCACTGCCAAACCATCAGTTTCTAAAAATCCTCAAACCTGATCATCCATGGTGAACAGCTATGCCATGTCAAAGTGATGTCATTCATTTTTCTTGTTCAGTATAATGCTTTGTTTGTACTTCAGTACATCCTCTAGACAACCTCAACATGTCAAAAAACCAAAACACAACTATCATAATAAAAGGGACTGTGTGTATGCATTTACCTGAGCAGGGCAGACAGCCTCACAAAGCTTACAGGCAATGCAGCGCTCCTCTCCGTTAGGATAGCGGCGGAGGGCGTGCTCCCCCCGAAAGCGGGGCGACAGAGGACCCTTCTCAAATGGGTAGTTGATGGTGGCAGGTTCACGGAACAGATAACTCATGGTCATTGCCAAACCTGCGTGAAGGCAAAGAATAAAATAAATAAAAAAATAAAAAAATAAAAAAAAATCTTAAAGGGCCCACTGTCCCTGACACACATTGATTTGCAAGATTTGAGTTAGTTGAATAGAGGTCAATTACTCACCTCTTCAACGTGGCTCAGTTTAAAGGAAGAGGAGTTAAACAGTGGTTTAAGTCCTCTCCCTATAGACCTTCTGATTATTTTGTGGTGGGTGGGGCTGCTGTATTCATAAGCAGGGCTGTGTCATTGAGGTGATTCTAATTAAGGATTCATACTCTGACTGACATCGAACAAAGCAATGAACAGCAGGGAGTGTCTGAAATGTACTGTTTAAAGGCGTATGAAGCCTGAGTTTCTGACTCATATGAATAAGATGGATGTATACTGACCTCATTAACTTAATTTCTGGCCATGATTAATAACAGTATTATCAGACACTTTATATAGATACATTTTGGTAGAACTGGGTTGGACCCCCTTCTGCCATCAGAATTGCTGTAATTCTATGCACATAGATTCAACAAGGTGCTGGAGCCTTTCCTCTCAGATTTTGGTCCATATAGACATGATAGCATCACACAGTTGCTACAGGTTTGTCAGCTGCACATTCACATTGTGAGTCTCCTGATGGATCACATCCCAAATTTGCTGTTAAACTGACATCTCGTGACTGTGGAGGTCATTTAGGTGCCGGTTTAGTGAACATTGTTGCATTCAAGAAACCAGTTTGAGATGATTTGAGCTTTGTGACATGGAGCATTACAGGCTACAAATCTAGGCTATCAGCACAGAAAACACAATCAACAGGACCTCTAAAGAGCTCGGTCCAAAGCAGGGTTGTGGCAGCCCGGTCAGTGATGGATCTCATGTCTGTTGGCAGCTCCTTAGCATTTACATACTCTGACAGAAGAATAAAAGGAGAGAGGAGTAAGTGAGTAAATACAAATTTGGCATGCTGATGTGGTCACTCCACTGAAAATTCATATATATGTACAGCTCTTGGTGTATGTACTCACTGTAGCCGTCTCTCTGCACACTGAGACTCAGCGGGCGAATTGCACCGCAGCCATATCCAAATGTACCTGGAGAGATATACACGTGTGATCTGAACATTTTGTGCACTTAAATATTACTGTGTTAATGGCACCTGCATTAGTACCTTGTTTGGAGTAGCAGTGGAGAAGACGTAGACTCAGTGCTGCAGACATCTGAGCAGAGAAAACTTTTAAAAGAGTAAAGACTAGTTAGAAGAATGAAGATTCTCAGAGTAAATGTGAAAAAGAAATTCGTCACAGGATGCTATGCAGCTGATTAATTGATCAACAGCGAGTTTGCTAATCTGGAGCATTCAGATCCAACCCAAAGACTGTTCAGTGCTCAGAGAAACTGCACAATACCCAAGAGCTGCATCTGAGCCTCTACAGGCCTCAGATAGCATGTTAAATGTTAAAGTTCATGACAGTATAATTAGAAAAAGACTGAACAACTGTGGCTTGTTTGTAGTGGCCGCTAGGAGGAAGCTTCTTCTCTAAAAAGAACACGACGACATGGTTGAAGTTGGTAAAGCTGCCCTTGAAGAAGACTTCTGGAGCACAGTCTTTTTAACAGATGAGACCAAAGTGGAGGTTTGGCCATATTGCACAGCACTACCTTCAGCAAAACTCAAACACAGCACAAACCAACTGTTCAATCATGCTGGTGCAAAGTTGATGATTTGAGCTTGTTCTGCAACCACAAGAGATAGGCACCTTGCATTCGACAAACTCCTCCGTATGCCAGAGTTTTGTAGAGTGAAATGTGAGGCCATCTGTCCGACAGCTAAAGCTTTTCCTAAATTAGGCCATGCAACAGGATAATGACCCCAAGCACAGCAGCAAATCTACAGCATGGAAGTCCTGACCTCAACCTGACTGAAATGCTGTGTATAAAGGAATGCTTGCTAATGTCAATGAATTGAAGCAGCTGAAGTTACTGCTGCGAACTGTTGGCTCTGAAAACTACTAGAATGATTGCGATGTTGAACTAAAACAAATGCCTGAATCCTACATTGTGGATATCCTACTGTGGTGATCTGAAATGTGATCTAAAATCAGAATTTTTCTTTTGTATATTTTATTTTACGTCCAGGAGTTAATATATGCTAAAGAGTATACATTTTCATTATGGTCAACAAAAACTGGGACTAAAATCTGGATTTAGATATATGAAAGCCTCTTGTTCATTTTGTGTCTGGTGCTTGCATTTATGTACTGTCACATACTAAGTGTAATTACATAGTTATTGCCTGAGACTATTGTTGTTGAATGAAAAACTCAAAGAAGGTTTCAGCAGTGGAGCTGTGTGAAATCAGCAACTTGCAAAAATAAATCAAAATGGGGGTTAGTGATTCTGAGAAAAGCAATCGCAACAAAGTTCAACATTTACTGCAACCGCAATTAAACCATCTGAGCAGCTTTACTAATGAAATTATATCAGACTTCAGAATTTATATGCAGTGAGATTTACTGATCAATGATCAAAGGGGAGATTTATGTCATTTATGCCAAATGTATGTTTCAAATAGCAGAAACATTATGTCAGCATTGGGAAAACCTGAAGTGATCTGACCTAATTTCTTCCTCATCCTGATTCCTGACCTTTGAAGGCAGAGAAATATTTGTTTGTTTGTTTTTGTTTGTCTTCTTGTTTTATTGAATTCCTTCTGGGATTTGGATCCAACAAGTAAAGAATGCATATTATCTGTCTGTGAAGGTTCTCAGTCATCCAGGTCATCGTAGTCAAACTCCTCTGAATGCATATTATCCACACACACAAGCACACATGCAGCTATTACCCATTTCTTGTTTTTATACTTATTTTTTACCTATATTTTTTACACTTGTTTTTTTTTCCAGAACTTCATCAAGCATAACTTGTTTTGTTGTGTTTCTCAATGTCCTGAAGCTTGCAATCCACTTCTTTCTGTTTTATCTCCTTTAACCTTTTCTCTTGAAGAAACTCTACATTTGTGTGCAGTCTCTTATCACGCCTTGCTTTCAGCACTCTGTATTTTATCTCCATGTCTTGGAGTTTGCATTGCATCTCTCTCTGTTTTATGTCCTGTTGTTTCTTCTCTTGGAGGATTTCTTTATTTTATTTTTTCCAGAGCTTCATCTTTACTTTTAGCTTTACTTGCATCTGCTGATTCTTTTTGTCTGTTTCTCGGAGATCCCATTCTTTTTCCTCAATAATACCTCCCTTTTCTTGAAGCTGGTAGGACATTTTTTTTTTTTAATTGGGCGCTCTTTTTCTCATTTTGATGCATCAGGAACATAACTTTCAGGTTACTGCAAAGTCCCGTAAAACACTCTCTTTTCACCTGACTGTAAAGGGTTCGCTCTGTGGAGCCAATATTGCAGCAAATATTTTTTATAAATGTCGTATTAACCCAGAAAAGCTTCTCTACAACAAGAGAGGAGTGAAAAAAGGGAGACAGACTGCCAGCTGATCCCAGCCATCCTGTAATCTGGCGCCCCAAATCCCAGCTATTACGTTAGCGATTTGCTACGTTCACGGGACGCTGTCAGAATCGGAAGAAATCCACTCTCGGATTATCCCTCGATTATTGACCAGTATTCGCCGTGTAAAATCGTAAAATACACAGGAAAGTCGATCAGCTGAAAAACCTAGAAGCAGGGACATTACATAAAGACCTTAGTATTTCTTAACATGTAAAACCAGAGAGAAATCAGTCGATGCCTTTACTGTATCGGTGCTAGTATAAAAATACTTATACGATAAAAAAAAATCCACCACAGAGGTTTAATCTGAACTACCTGTGTTTTTCGGACACATGAAGGACCAGCTGTCCTGACCAATGACAGGATAATGTCTTTAACCCAGCCGCTGGTTCCAACCTACAGTCTACACGATTCACCTGAACGCCTCCTTTCAAATAGTATAACAGTTAGCAAAATTAGGCTCTGGTACACTAATGCTGCCAAGCTAATTTCTTTAATTAAGCTTTATTTTAGTTTTTATATATTTCCGTTAAAATGAAACATGTTTTAATGACCTAAGCATTCCTCATAAAGGTAAACTCATCGGTCAGCAACTTTACAACCATGTTAGCCAGTTAATTTACGGTAATTTAGTCTAATGGAGCTAACATGACAATAAGATGAACACAGCCTATTCTCAATACTAGCTAATTTGCGTCATTATTAATGTAAATCTCTTTTGGACTTACCACTGAAACAAGTTTATGATGATCAACACTAAGGAGGCAATAGTCCCTGAACTGTGCAATGCTATTAATGCTGCATTCAAGGCCTCCACGTTGATGTTGTATTCACTGTCACCTAGGAAATCGCAAATATATTTTACCTGCCGTTGAAAGTAACAAGTTATTTAATTTACCTGGCTTCCTAAAGTAAGCATAGGCCTTCTTGTTTTTCCCCGCAATTAGGAAGTCCTATAAATGACAGAAAAGCCCTAATTGCACATTTATCACTTATATGCGATGACTGATAAATCATATTTAAGCAGTTTAACGGCATTTTCATGACAGTCAAAAAATAAATAAACCACTCCATAATTTTATCGTCATTGTTTGTGACGCGGAAGTTTATGTGAAAACTGCATTTGTGACGGTGAGAAATGAAGGCGTGGTGAACAAATGAGAGCATATGATAGAGAAAGCAAGAGAGAGAGAGAGGAAGTTTGTCTTCCTCTTCCATCACTGGAGGATCACTTCACCTCTTCAGCAGCCAACTAATCAAACAGGGCGGAAATGTAAAAGGTAGTCACATTTAAATGTATATTTTAAAAGCTTTAACAGATGTAGTTATGTTTATGACTTGAAATCAGGGGCTGGGGGGCTTGGTACACTTCTTTACTTTCATTCTCAAAGCTGAGCCAGCAGATTTCATAGATCCCGAGTCAAATAAGAGAGAGAGGGGGAAAACGTGCACAGAGACGTTTGCAGAGTGGGGTTAAGCTGTTTACCATCTTGGATGTTTGAGATTTTAAACATCTCTGACGCACACATCCTCATCGGTTGCATACTGGATGACGAGCCCATCCTCTTTTCTTTAGCTAAGATGTTGAATTCTTCGAGTCCAGCCCAGAAGAACCTCAGTGAAGAGGACAGCTCTGGATCTGAACCGGAGACAGACCGCTTTGGCTTCATCTTAACCAATGGGTCCACAGCTGGGTGAGCACATCCACCTTGCGCCTTGTGTACTGTTACTGTGCTGTTGGTGATCTGTTCAAAACCAGGGGATCTAAGTTTTCATTCTCCCATTAAAGAGATTTTTTTTATTACAAAGGACTAAAAGACGTGCAGGGCGACCTTGTCGAGATCACACAGATCAGATCAGAAAGCCCAGGGACTTTGGTAATAGTAAGTTTTGCACCTGCTGTCAAAAGATATAATTTGAAACTAAATATTAAATAATGGTTGTTGCTTTGTCTTTATATGAGCAAAGACAAAGGTTCCAGATGAGCTAAGAGTTTCTAATGTGGGCACACAACACCCCCTGAAGCAGCATACAAAGTAATTTTCTTCCATGACAAGACCAGGAAGTGCTGAAGCAGTTTTTAAATCTGCCGATTTTAAGAGCCAGAGCAGCATTTGCACCCCCCCCCCCCCCCCCACACACACACACACACACACACACACAGCCAGGTGGACTAAATGCCATTAATAAACAGTTAAAAGACAAATTGTTAGAGCGGAGATGTTAAGATTGACAGAAAAAGTCACACAGAGTGAAAGAAAGGAAAATTCAGGCTATACTGGTGTAGTGGAGAATATGTAAGAAAGCAGGTCAGTTGGAAACACGTCAAGAAACAAAGAAATCAGGCTGACCCCTGCAAATAACATGGCTTTACGGCAATTTCATAAGGAGAGCAAAGGGGGAGGAGATGCTTTAGAATGATTTAGCTGAGCGTATCAGTGAAAAAGCCAAGTAGTTTCAACCACAGTGGGCCTTCTTCAGGACGGAAACTGCACAAACAGATTGTTTACACTTGATATTCTCTACATATAATCCACAAAAAAAAAATATTGCAAAAAACATAATGACTGAACTGAAAGTGGGTGTGTGTACTTGAAAAATAAAGTGCAATTTTACTTTCAGAATCAGCTGACTGTGCATTTGATAATAGCCCTGGCAGGGGATTGCACACGAGGCGGTGTAAACTAAGCATTAAAACTAACTGAACAAACTGCTACCTGTCATCTTTACTTTCTTCATTGATAACATCCTGACCTGTTGCCATAGAGACTTCACACTGCTAACGTGTGGTTTTCCTGTTTCCTGTCTTGTTTTCGGAGCACTGTGTGTCTGTAATGACAACACACTAAACAGTGTGCAGCGACACAGCACTACAAAGGTCTCCAGAATTTATATTGTTCAGCAAACAGGTGAAACGTGTCAAAATACTTACCTGGTGATTCATGTGCTGTGCTGTGTCAGGAGTTTGGGCCCGCCACCTGAACTGGTCAGGCAGAGGGAGGCCAAGTGGATAAAGATCATTGACCAATGGGATCGCATCTTGTTGAAGAAGAGCAGTAAGGTGCGTCCCGTCAAAGATGCCCGAAAATAAACCCTGGCACCAAATGATGGGCGATGGGCCTTTTACATGACAGACATTGTGACACATCAGGAAAAAGCACAGTAACCGTTTGTTTTCCGGGTCTCTCATCAGGTCAAAGTGCAGTGTCAGAAAGGAATCCCTGCCTCGCTCAGAGCCAAGTGCTGGCCTCTGCTGTGCGGAGCTGCCAACAGGATGAAACAGCATGAAAACCTCTACGAGGCAAGAGAAGCAAACACTCTCACTGGGATGGTTTAAGAAAGCGCAAGAGTCCAGCTGCAAAGACTTTATGTAAAAGATGGACATGGCCACCATGTTGTCTCTCGTTGGATTTTGAAGTGCTGGTTTACTATTTGGCCGGCAACATGTTAAGTTTTTTGTTGTTTTTTTGTTATTTTTAATCAAACTTCACGAGTGACTGATGGATCTAAGTGAGAAATTTAGGAAACTACATACTCATAGAGCAGCAACATCACATTCCCTAAATCATGCCGTCTTTATCATTCGTTTAACTATAAATGGGACTATAATTGTATTTTGCATTAAATACCACTTCAGATTAGCGACTAAGGCCGTAAACCATTTCAGGAAATAATTTAATATGACCAAGAGGGTCATTTTCTAATTTTTTCTATGCAATCTGACTTTTTTTCCACCAGAGGAGTCTTCCCCTTCTGAGAATTAAACAAAATGCAGGTTTAAGGCATTTCTACATTGCTTTCTGTTAGACCTGGAGGCCATACTGTCCATTGTTTATATACAGTCTATGCCTGATCATCTATATATTCTGTTCTAAGTTGTGGGATCTTGTGATCACTGTTTTCTTATATTTTATTGAGTGAAAGTTAAATTATTTATAATATTGAGAAACAGACTAGCTAACTTAGAATTTTAAAGACTCAAAAGTCTATTGTTTGGTATGTGGTTTTATGTTTTTTGTCTCTGCATCAGACTCTGGATGAGCAGCCGGCTCTGCAGAGCTGGGTGGATGTGATCGAGAGAGATCTGGACCGGCAGTTCCCTTTCCACGAGATGTTCCAGTCCAAAGACGGACACGGGTAGGCGAGGTTTCTGCTATTTGTTTCTGCTGTGAAGCTGAGAGCTGCAGAATAACCATACAGTTTATTTAGTGTTCAGCGTGGCTTTCCAATCTTTTCAGTTTCCCTGGTTTAGCTTTCACAGCTAAAGGCTTATTCAACAGAAGAGCAAACAGTCTCGTCACTTAACTTTCTTTTTCTTTCTTTTCGTTTTTAAATGTATAACTCTTGTCAAAGGTGACTGAAACCTCTGGCTGTGTGAGTGATGATTGTGGTGTGTGTGTGTGTGTCTGCAGGCAGCGTGGTTTGTTCCGGGTGTTGAAAGCTTACACCCAGTATCAGCCAGATGAGGGTTACTGTCAGGCTCAGGGGCCGGTGGCTGCAGTGCTGCTGATGAACATGCCTGCTCAGGTAAAGGCCATTAACAGTTTAGCTTCGGTCTGATAAATCAGCTGCAAAGCCATTAGAATAATTAGATTTTAGTGGAGAAACAACGACCTTCATTTAAGACACCGACTCTACCTTGCTTGTTTCATCGGTCTGTTAAGCTTTTTATTTCAGAGGTATAACAGTATTAATGCAATCCTGAGAATACAGTGCTAATTTTCTATAATACGGAGCAGTTATTGGCCTAATGTTCACCTTATGTAACCTGGCAGGAGGCCTTCTGGTGTCTGGTTCAGATCAGTGAGCAATACCTGCCCGGATATTACAGCCCTCTGCTGGTGAGGACATGCACATCTTTTGTTTTTTACATTTTTTACCTGTTATAATACATATAATCAACACGTAGGCGAGTAGATGTTGATTTCAAGGCTGATTCTTGATAAGTTGTGCTATAAATATAACCCAAGCACAAAGATGAATCATGTGTTGACCCTGAAAGCTGGGCAGCTGTCTGAGCCTACTGTGGTGTGCTGTGTAGGAGGGAGTACTGTTCGATGCGGCCATGCTGACCTGGGTTTTGAAAAAGACGTGTCCAGCTGCACACAAACATCTGCAGAACCACGGAGTGGAGCCCCTCATGTTTGCCACCGACTGGCTGATGTGTCTGTTCACACGTCACCTTCCATTCAACACACTTCTTCGAGTCTGGGACCTCTTCTTCTGCTATGGTAGAGCTGACCTCAGGCTAACACAACCCCTTTAGGACTGGCAGGAATAGCAGCTTATTAAAACCTATGGCTTTGTCCACTATATATAGAAGTGTTTAAATATCTGCACAATTCTTACATTTTTGGTCACTACCATCAGCTACCTGATATGTAGCATTTTCAGCAGGTCTCCTTCCTCTTTCACCCTCATGTTTCTTCGTAGGGGTCCGGGTGCTGCTACAGGTTGCAGCGGTGCTGGTGCGCCGGGTGTTGGGTCGAGCTGAACAGAGGAAGCAGTGTCAGGGTCAAATGGAGACTCTGGAGAAGTTGAGGGGTGTTAAGGAGCAGGTCCACGATGAAGACGACGAATTCATAGCAGAGGTAAGACAGGCTTATAGAGAATCTTGTTCTTGTTCATCTTGTTCACTACCAATTACCTCAAGATGAACAGCTTTCATTTGTAAAGCTACAGAGCAAGTAAATTAAACTAATCATGGCCACAAAAAGATACACCTCAAAAGCAAAAACCTTTCAAAAAGATGGCTCCAAACCAAAGAGATGAGGCATATTAAAAAAACCAAAAAAACCCTGAGGAGTAAATTTAAAACATGTTTCTATCATTAACTTTGATTTATTTTTTTTTAAATGGCACTATTCTATCAAATAACGCAGATATAAATTTTGGTAAGTTACTAAAGCAGCTCAGCCACAAACACGTCTGATCCACTGTGGCATGAGCGTGGGAGCTCTGGAGGTGTCCTGTGGTGCTTGGAATTAGTGTGTCAAAATTGCTCAATTGGATTATGATCAAAGGAATTTGGAGGTTAGGGGTAACTGTTCAAGGCTCTTTGTGGTGTTCCTCAGGGATCTTTAACAGGTTTTGTGTTGTGGCGGGACACACTGTGTTGTTGGGGTGCAAACTATCTGCAGAGTTTCCCTTCTTGTTTCAGGTGTGCTCTGTGCCACTGTCGGGTAAAGATTTGGAAAAGCAGACGGAGAAGGAGCTGGAAAAGTGGAGGAAAGAAAAACCATCGTCCACGTTTGACCCCAGAGGTCGCTGCCATGGATACCGGAAGGCGTGGGCTAGAGCTCGGCAGCATGAAATTGAGAAGGAGAGGAAAGAGAGAGAGAAAGGGAACCTCTCTGTCCCACTAACTCGCTCAGCCTCCTCTCTCTCACTGTCTCCTTCCCTCCTTCACAAGAAGTGGAGGAAAGCAGGAAAAGGGAACACAGTTGACTCTGAAGGCAGTAACAAAGTAGTGAGGCATCTTTCAATGGGAGGAAGGGAGGACTGGAAAAGCTGGAATGAGTTTGACTTTAAGAAGGTACAAGGAGTCAAAGAGGAGGAGGATGTAGTTTCAGAGGGACAAAAAGAGGGACAAACTGAACAGAAGGAAATTTCACAGACACCTGACAAGATGCAAGAAACCAAAAATATCCAAACAGAAGAAACAGCAGCAGGAAAAGAACAGACTGAAAACACAGAAAAAGGAGTTGCTGAAATTGAGGAAAGCAGTGTCAAAGAGACAGAAACAGGTGATGTTAGAGAGATGGAGAAAAGTGTTGTCAGGGAGACAGAGATGAGTGTTGTCATAGAGCCAAGTGATGTCAGGGAGACAGAGACAAGTGTTGTCAGGGAGACAGAGACAAGTGATGTCAGGGTGACAGAGACAAGTGATGTCAGGGTGACAGAGACAAGTGTTGTCAGGGAGACAGAGACAAGTGTTGTCAGGGAGACAGAGACAAGTGATGTCAGGGAGACAGAGACAAGTGTTGTCAGGGAGACAGAGACAAGTGTTGTCAGGGAGACAGAGACAAGTGTTGTCAGGGAGACAGAGACAAGTGTTGTCACAGAGCCAAGTGATGTCAGGGAGACAGAGACAAGTGTTGTCAGTGAGACGGACACAAGTGATGTCAGGGAGGCGGACACAAGTGATGTCAGGGAGACAGAGACAAGTGTTGTCAGGGAGACGGAGACAAGTGATGTCAGGAAGACTGAGACAATTGATGTCAGGGAGACGGAGACAAGTGTTGTCAGGGAGACAGAGACAAATGATGTTAGGGAGGCGGAGACAAGTGTTGTCAGGGAGACAGAGACAAGTGATGTCAGGGAGACGGAGACAAGTGTTGTCAGGAAGACTGAGACAATTGATGTCAGGGAGACAGGGGAACCCAAACTCAGTGATATGGATGAAACCAAGCTGACTGAGATAAATGAAAGCAAAATGCTTTCAGAACAAGAAGAAAAGATAGCCCCAAATCAGACTGTTGAAAATATTCTTCATCCCCCTGATTATGCACCTCACTGTGAACAAGAAGAAAAGCTGGACGCAGAGAGCGAATCACAAGTGCTAGAAGAACAAAGTCATAAAAGCAAAGACCAGGAAGTAGAGCTCAAAGACACAAATGAAGAGGCAGAGAAACACGTGGTTGCTGTGGAGGAAAACCACAGTGAGACACCGAGAATAGCCGAAGCAGATACAAACACAGAGGATGAGATGCAAATAGGTGTAAACGCAGGTGAGGAGCAGAGGATACAAGCTGACGTGAAATCAGAAGAGAGTGCTGACACTGAAAGTGTGCAACAGGTGGACACAGAGGTTACGGAGTCTAAAAGTGAGACAAGTGT
The DNA here is from genome assembly GCF_036321145.2 of Pelmatolapia mariae. Classification (NCBI taxonomy): domain Eukaryota; kingdom Metazoa; phylum Chordata; class Actinopteri; order Cichliformes; family Cichlidae; genus Pelmatolapia; species Pelmatolapia mariae. The sequence goes on from NC_086228.1 coordinate 26,185,912, forward strand.
GGACACAGACAGAGGTGTTGAAGCTTTAACTGTTGATGATCAGAATAGTGCAGCAGAGGCAGAAACACGACAGGAAAAGGAAGAGCTGATCAAGGAGAGAGAAAAAGGTGCACTTGAAGTAAAATACCACAGTACTGAGTCATTAGTAGAAACAGAAAAGGAAGCAGAGTCCCACACCCAAAGAGACACAGAAAATGAGGTTCTGACACATAATCAGGAAAATTCAGCCACACAGTGCGATATAAAGGTAGAAATTACAGAAGTAGATTCAGAACAACGAGTAGATTCAAAGACAGAAATGGAGCTAGAAGAAGAAATATTAATGCTGTCTTCATCTGAATGCACTCAACAAAAAGAAAGCACTGGTGCAGTAGATGATACAGAGACTAAAGCTGAGATAACAGTAGAAAAAGACACAGTGGAGGCGTCAAATAAGGCAACAGAAGAAATTATTCTGAATGTACACTCGGAGGAACAGGTTGAAAGTGATTCATGCATCTGTGCTCAAAAAATCACAGAGGAAACACCAACAGAAACTCAGACTTATGAGAAGCCTGCAGACTCTGCAACACCCATGGAAACGGAAGAGTCTTCAGCACCAGCTGATCAGCTCAACCACACCACTGAGCCTGATGAGGAGAGTTCAGTACAAATGAGTTCCTCTGAGACACAAGCACCTGAACAGACAACAAGCGAGGTTACTGTGGATCCTGAAGACTCAAATCAAAAGGTTCAACAAGTGGAGCCCGCGCAGGAGGAAGAAATTACTGAAAAGGTTAAACAAACTCCAGCAGGAGAGGACGATGTCTTCATTTCTTCTGAGCCAACAAATGTTCCCCAAGTCCAATGTTCTCAATCTGCAAAAGAGCCCCCGGTACAAACCCCTGAGCGTCGCAGCAGTCGATCATCTGCTGATTTCTGCGTTCGCAAGTCATCCACCTCACGTAGCTCCAGGCTAGCCCGCAGGCTTTCCGAGGATCTCTTCACCACCCCCCAGAAAACTTCAGAAAATCAACCAGAAGCCAAACTCACAGAGTCACAGTGCAATCCTAAAGCTGTGACCTCAAAACAAGCTGCTCCTGATCTGTTGCCGCCTGCAGCAGCAGCAGCAGCAGCAGCAACAGCAACAACAGAGGAAGCCCCCACACAGCAGCAGCCACAGCCCGACGCCCCTAAACGTTTTGGTCTCTTCCGCAGACTGAGAGGTGAGCAGCACAAAGACAACAAGGCTAAGAAGGCACCCAAAATGCAAGTGCCGAAAATCTTGATTCAAGACTTCAGTGATATGCCAGGGACTGGGAATGCAGCTGAGGAAGAGGCGGAGGACAAACTGAACTCCAAGGAGAGGAGGCGGCGGCGGAGGGAACAAGAAAGAAAGGAGAAGGAAGAGGAGAAGTTGAAAAAGAAGAAAGAGAAGGAGCTGGAGAAGGGGAAGGAAAAGGAGAGGAGGAAGCCACAGACGAGAGGGAAAAGTTTTCAGGTGCAAAAAGAGAAAAGTAGTGACGACGCTGCTCATCCTGCAAAGACTGACTCACAGACAATTCACAGACATTCTGCTGGTTATGCCGAGGCTTATTTTTGACATTACTCAGATTCTGCATCACTGCCTTTCTCTCTTTGAGCTCCACATTGGTGGATATGTGGAATTCCCTCATCCTAAATATTTCTCATACTTGAACTTTTCGACATGTAAATAAATAATAAATGATGTTTACATACATTGAAAAATAAGTTTGCTTTATTCGGTGGGACTTTTTACACTGCACCTTAATTACAAACTGGGCAAACACAAAATAAAAATAAATTGGAATTGCTTCATGTCTAGTTTTACATAATGAGAATTTAGAGGCATTTTTACTGTACTGGTGGCCTCTGCATATTTAACCAGGTCCAGGTACTACTTGTTCTGGACAGTAAGGATGGAAATTTGTGTTCATTTCTTTATCTTCAAGTACTCCAGGTGTCTTTGTTTAACAGTGCACGCACATGCACCCACTGTCAGTTTAGTCCATGTCTCCTCTAGCCCATCAGTCTGCAGTTATTTAAGTTTCTTCCTCACTGTCGCTGGCCAGCACCTCTTGAGAAGTCATCGGCTGTGTGCTCAACTGAGACGACGGGGGAAGCACCGATCCAAAGAAGAGCGACCGAAACTGTGAGAAAAATCACACACAAGGGAAATATATTAAAGACTACAATTTATCAAAATGTTAAGATACCAATATTTAATTAATTTGAGCGCATATACAAACATACAACCACTTGTTTATTTTTTTATTAAATATCTGCTTAAATGTGCACGCCTTTGTTCCAGAGGTTTCTGTGGTTTGTTCAGAAGCAACTCTGTAAACATAAGGTGTGCTGCCATGTTTTTTTAGAGAGGACTGTTTCTTTCTCCTAGCAACCCTCCAAACAAGCTATTCTTGTTCAGTGTTTTTCTAATCACACCCTCATAAACCTTAACATTTAACATGCTAACTTGAGGCCCGTAGAGTCTGAGAACTGCACGGTCTGACCTTTGGGTGAATTTGCCAGGACCTTCACTTCCAGCAACACTGAGAACTGTCTTGAAGGTTTTCCACTTGTGAATAATCTTCCTCACTGTACAGTGATGGAGTTCAGATTGACTGGAAATGGTCTTATAACCCTCACCTGATTGATGGGCAGCAACAGCTGTTTCTCTAAGGTTATTGCTGATGTCTTTCCTCCCTGGCACTGCATTAACAAACACCTGAACGCTCCAGACCAGAAAAACAACCAAACCTCTGGTTTTATAAAGGTGACCACACTTGCTGTTAATCAGTTAATCAAGTGGATTTGATTAGCAGCACTTGACTGCTACTGTATTTATCTTCACACTCAATTTCTGTGGAAGCAGTGAGGATATATTTAGTTACAAACACACTGCTTTTGCATTTTTGTTAAAAGCAAGACATGTAAGTAATGATAATAATTCATGAGTTGTTATTAATCTAAAGTTGCATTTAGCTCATTTTAAGACCTAATAAGAACAAGTGGATTTTTTTGTTACAGCCTGACACATAAAACTAAATTAAAAGAGAGTGTACTTTCTTTTTCACGTGAGGACTATATGTGGACAGCTGTGACGACTCAGTTTTTAAAGAATCAGTTTCTTTTTGTATGTGCGAGAATATTTTACTTCTGTGTTTTTGATTCATTGAAGTGAGTCCACAACCTGTTAACACCCCTGAGAAACCTAAGGCATACCTTTTTATTAGGTAGTCTGTCTAAATCATCCGTTTCTTCTTCTTCTGCCTCCTCAATGAGTATCCTTGCCTTGTGGCTGACTGCTGCAGGCCGTTTTGAACGTGTGTCATCAGATAACGAAGGCGGGGGTGGACCTGTGTTTGAGGGACCTGGTGCAATACTGGTATCCATGGCGATTAGATATGAGTCCATGTCATCATTCATGAAGTCATCGGGAGGGGGTGGAGCTGCTGTGTGCGCTCTGAGGGGTGGAGCAGACGGTTTGGAGTGCAAGTCAGATAGAAAGATGACACACAAGATTAAAAAAAAGCTTTTCTTGCTCCTTTTGACCTTCATGGTGACTGTTTTATTTTCTGGACTTGCAAAACAATAACAAATCAACATGACTAATCAGCTTCAATTTTAGAGCTCAATGTCATAACAATTCAGCCTACGGTATTCTAGTTTTTCACTCCCATAAATATACTGAGTGCATTTATTGTGTGAAGATGCAACTACAAACAGCTGTTAACTGTGACATGAGTTCTCCAGATTTAGCCTCTCAGCCTCAGAATGACAAGAGGTGAAATCCTGAATAAACACAGTTTTTTTAAAGAGTTTATCCAACCTGGTGGACTAAGAACCTGGTCTAAACTCCTGGAGCAAATAATAAAAATCCATTTACAACAACTGGAAATGTCGAGTATGAAATGTAAATGGGCTCCTCCAGCATGTCTTCTTTTACACTCTGATCCACCAGGTGGCGCAGTAGGGTAGATGTTGAGAATTTCCTGCCTGTCACTGAGCTGTTAATAAGCCATTGTGTGAAGGGTAAAGTAGTTTTGTTTTCATTTTCTTTGACGATAAGTACTTTCTAAGTCCATCCTGCTCAGAGGCATGAGAAAAAACCCTCCTAAATCAACAAAAAACAGCATGCCAAAAATATGTTTTGTTGTTTTTACCCTTTGCTGCTATTTTTACGAAGGCTGGGATCATCAGAAAGCGTGGCCAGCACAAAGTTTCCTTCCAGGACATTGTCCGTTACTGAAAGCACCACAGGGCTGTCACACAAAGAGACACAGAAAAAAAAATCATGTTATTAAAAAGGAAGAAACAAGTAATCAAATAAAAATAATCCACAGGTGGTGATGCTCACCTGCCCGGCTCGTCCAAGTACATAGAAACAGGGAGGCCAGTTGATTCTGCAAACACTAGTAAACCCTGAATGAGAGATGCTAGTTAGTGACTTTGCAAACTATGCAAGCATTACAAGAACACCACAACATCTTGTAAGTGCTTTCATCTGGTCCCCAAATAACTTCTTTCACACTCTGGTCTGATAACCACCTCGCTCCCCCTCCCAAACTAACTTACGCAACTCTCTTGTGCTTGCCCTATATCATTTCTCTCACCCGCAACTCCTTCAGACAAAAAGTCACACTGTTGTGAGCTTGGGCAGCAAAATGATCAAACTCATCTGAAGCCAAACATAGCTCGGTCAGCATGGCTTTGGACGCCTCTGAGAGACCAGAAAAACAAGAGGACAAAAAGCTGCTTTTAAAACATGGCAATGCATGGCGTTATTAGATGTCAGTTCCTGGTTTACTACTACGCTGGCGAAACTTTTTCATATCAGTCTTGTCACCTGCTTCTTCCTCCACATGGTTCCTGACCCACATCCGTTCATCACTCACTGACACAGTCACTTCTTCCAGAGATGGAGGAAAATGGACGACTGTGTCTACCAGCAGCCTGAGAACAAGAAAAAACAAATCTAGCTACAGCTACAAAGTTACACCTCCCTTAAAATATATTTTACTATTTAAATCTATTTATTCATTTAATCAACCAACTGAAATGTAAAAATGTTTTTCCTGGTGTTAAAAAAAAGCTACACAGTGTTTGTCATCATCAAGTATAAGGAAATAAAAGATTAAAAGCAAGTGGGAGACTGTCATTGTCATGATTTGCAAAATAAACAATGAAGAAAGATTTTTACAGACCTGGGCTGGGCTCTGAATACATTGGCATAGCTGTCCTTATCAAACACTGCCTGCAGGCTCTCGCTGTCCTGGAAAGACAGGTTATGTGTCTTCAGTAGGCCTGCAAAGAAAAATCACACCAAGTTTGTGAGCAAATAGAAAGGAATGAGATGAATGCACGATGGGCTTCATTAAATACAAAATATGTGAATGTAAACAAGATGTAAAAGTACAATGTAACAACTTATTTATAGAGGTTATTAAAAGAGTTGCTTTACAGACAGAAGATAAAATAAAAAGATGCAAAACATTATTTATAAACTGAATGAATCCATAAATTCTGATTTCACAAGTGTCACAAAAATCAGATGTGTAGTAATGTGTAAAAGTCTCATTTTTTAAGTGCTCTTGACCAAAGTTCTCCAGGCTTTCTAAAGGTCTTCTGGCTTCTTCTTCATTCATTTTCAGTCCAATGCTTGCACCTGAGCATTTTCCCATCTGTGTATTTTAACAGATAATTTAGCAAATAACCCATTTTAAATTGTATCTTTAGGCACTTTGTTATTAGCAGCCTGTAACAGATTCCCATTTCTTTAGTTGAATCTATGAAAAATGCCAAAGGTAACAGTTTGAGAGGCATAAAATAGCATTTTTGCACCATGAAAGTGATTCCCAAAAAGCCAAAGTATACACAGTGAATGAACAGTCATGGCTTAGGACATGGAAAGAACAGGAAAGAAAATCCAGCAAAGACCTCATACAGGACCTGAGAGATGCATCTGGCCCTAAATCTGATCCATCTACTGTTCACTGAAGTCACATCAGCAAAAAATGGGGCTGTCAAGAAGCCATTTAAAGGAAGAGAAATTGGGAGAAATTAGACAATAACTGCGACAGCTGCATCAGGTCTTATGAACTAATGACTCTAAATTTGGTCCAAATCATCATCATTATATACAAAGGAAGTACAGCAGTGAGTATCTACAGCCATCTGTAAAATACAGTGGAGGCTCATGGTTTGGAGCTGCTCGAAACATAATATTTTTCTCTAATGGTTACAATTTTTATTCATGAATTTCTTCACGAATGAAAGTCGTTCACAACATTATGTACTGCTACTTTCAGTGCTACTGATATTTATTTAGACTCTTGTTTTTTAATCATATCTATCCAATAGACTCCAATCTGTTCATGTAAATGAAGAGTCCTCTTCACACACTAAGGTTAATTATGGAGTTCCACGGGCTTCCCTTCCTTAGGCAGTATCATCAGAAGGCATAGCATACATCCATGAAGCCAGATAATACACATCAATTAGTTAAACTGAAGGAATGTTTTAAAGACATAAAGACCAGGATTACCTCTATATTCCTGCTTCTAAATTCAGACAAAACTGTGGTTAATGTACTTGGCCCGAAAAATCAGAGACAGATTCTTACTCTGGGTGGCATTAACAAGGTCTCCAGTAACACTGTGAGGAATCTTGAAGTCATTTTTGACCAGGATATGTCCTTCAATGCACATATTAAACAAATATGTAGCACTGCTTTCTTCCATTTGTGGAATATCTCCAAAGTTAGAAACATCCTGTCTCAGAGTGATGCTGAAAAACTAGTTCATGCCTTTATTACTTCTAAGCTGGACTACTGTAATTCGTTATTATCAGGATGTCCTAAAAACTCCCTGAAAAGCCTTCGGCTGATCCAAAATGCTGTGGAAAAAGTGCTGTCAGGAACTAGAAAGAGAGAGCATATTTCTGCTATACTGGTTTCTCTTCTTTGGCTTCCTGTTAAATCCAGAATCAAATTTAAAATCCTGCTCCTCAAATACAAGGTCTTGAATAATCAGGCCCCATCTTATCTTAATGACCTTATAGTGCCATATCACCCCATTAGAGCTTGCTGCTCTCAGACCGCAGGCTTACTTTTAGGCCCCTCTTCTGTGGACCCAGGTTCTGTTTTCTTTGTATTATTGTAGAATCTTTATCTTACCATATAAAGTGCCTTGAGGCAACTGTTGTTATGATTTGCTGCTATATAATTAAAATTGAATTGAATTATGAACCCAAAAAAGTATCACCAGATTTTTATCCACCTCACAATATCAACTAAAAAATGTCTGATTGGCAATGGCTTCATTTTTCAGCATGGTAATAATCCCAAACACACTGCCAAAGCCGTTAAAGCATACTTGGACAGAAAAACACACTCTCAGTCGTGGATTGGCCTCGCCAGAACCCGGACCTCAATACTATTAAAGCAGTGTGGGACCATCTTAACAGAGAACGGAACAAAAGGCAGCAAACATCCAAATAAGACCTTTGAATGAAGCCTGGAGAACTATTCCTGAAGACTACTTAAAAACACACCAAGAAAGCTGCCAAAGAGTTCAGACTGTGTTGAAGAATAAAGATGCTTATATTAAATACTGACTTTCTAACTTGTTACAATTATACAGTTTTTGCCTGATATACTGTATTTCCATGTATGTTTGCATGTTTCAATAAATCACTGCAGCTATTTCTTTATATCTTATATTAAGATATAAAGAAATGAGGAGTGACTCAAGAGTTTAGCAGAGTACTGTATAGTTTAATAAATACATGTAAAAGCCATAGGAAAAAGGGTAGTTTTTCATTTAAAATAGCTACAGTTGAGGCACCTCTAAGTTTCAAAGAGATTATAGAAGTTTTGTTTTAGCTCTGCAGCACTAAGTGACCTGCAGGCCTGACAGACTACATTTGTACTCAGTGAACTTATCTCTAATATGTTTGGGTTCCGCAGTACTGGTGGACTATTAGAGTGTAAGTACAGACTTATAAATGATAAATAATTTAATTATCCATCCATCTTCTTCCGCTTTATCCGGGGCCGGGTCGCGGGGGCAGCAGCCTAAGCAGAGAAGCCCAGACCTCCCTCTCCCCAGCCACCTCCTCCAGCTTATCTGGGGGAACACCAAGGGTTTCCCAGGCCAGCCGAGAGACATAATCTCTCCAGCGTGTCCTGGGTCTGCCCCGGGGCCTCCTCCCGGTGGGACATGCCTGGAACACCTCACCCAGGAGGTGCCCAGGAGGTATCCTTGTCAGATGCCCGAACCACCTCAGCTGGCTCCTTTTGATGTGGAGGAGCAGCGGCTCTACTCTGAGCCCCTCCCGGATGGCTGAACGTCTCACCCTATCTCTAAGGGAGAGGCCAGCCACCCTTCGGAGGAAGCTCATTTCCGCCGCTTGTCTCCGCGATCTCGTTCTTTCGGTCACTACCCACAGTTCGTGGCCATAGGTGAGGGTAGGGGCGTAGACCGACCGGTAAATTGAGAGCTTCGCTTTTACACTCAGCTCTTTCTTCACCACGACGGACCAGTGCAGCGTCCGCATCACTGCGGTCGCAGCACCAATCCGTCTGTCGATCTCCGGCTCCCTTCTCCCATCATTCTGTATAGGGATCGAATGGCCCGTAGCAATGGGCCAGACACCCCATACATAATTATAAATACAGAATTATAAACACTTATATTTATCTGTAGGTCAGTGCAAGGATGTAAGAACTGGATGTGTTCTCTCACCTCTGGGTTTGAAACCAGCACCATTTTACATGCCTGAATGAGTTGTAAGCCTTCTTAAATCATATATGGAAAACACTTTGAATGATCTGATAATGAAGTGAATCACTGATACCGTGCTTGCAGTGCAGGGTGAAGGTGAGACGGTCCTTCTGTTTGTCGAGATCAATGTGACACTTTTCCACCGTCTTCTCCAAAGTTGTCAGAGATCTGAACACAGACTGTACACTCTGAAACACAGGGGGAAAATAATGCTTATCAATATGCAATGACACACTCTGGTAGCAATCAACGGGAATCAACATTTTAGTCACACTCAAATGGTATCTAAATCAATATGTTTGCTGTTTCTGACAAGTGACACACAATCCACTCTCTGATATAACTGCTAAGTACAACTGTTAATACGAGGAAGCTGTGAGGTTTTTGCAAAACTTGAACACAGATAACCACAACCGTAGGGTGGTAACACGACAGGAAAGGAGGCATTTGAAGCTGTCAGCAGATACAAGACTACGCTCTCGATCCTAAGAATAAGATCTGCTATTCCTAACTGTAGTTACATCAGGGAGGCCCAAGTAGTGCCATCATGCAGTTAATTTGAAAAACAGCAGCAGCAGCAACAGCAACAAAGAAAAAAAAACAAGGAACAAAAAAATCATTATGAGAAAGTGTGATGTTTATTTTTAGTATGTTTAAAATCAAAGTAATCAAGAAACTATCAGCCACATTTCCATAACATGGCAAACTGTGACTGAGAATTAATGTAAACCAGTGAGAAAAGGAGAAGAAAAATATATAGAGAGAGTTAAAATTGACATTTTTCACATTTTGGTAGTGGTCACATGAATGCAAACCTGACCAAACTATTAGACAAAAATCAGACTGGCAGCTGTAGTTTCAATACATCTTTTGTGATCGAGTGGTTGAACTTTTGTGATGGGACTTTGGGGTTTAATGCAAGGTCAGAGTAGTTATTTAAAATTAACTGTGAGCTTAAAAAGAATTAAAACTAGACTAGAAAACAAAAGAAAAGTAACTGAAGTGATACTTATCACAACCTGCCTGAGGGGCCTTTGGTGAGCATGTTTATTGAGATCCGTGACAGTCAAGTTACTGACTCTATGCAATCCTGAGATAAACTAAGTACTGTCTTACTGCTAGGGGCTTGTAATCCAATTCAAAATGTGAGTAGTTTGCATGTCTGGAGCATTCAGGTGTGTGTTAACACAATCCCAAGGATGGAACATGTCAGCAGTGATCTTAAAGAAGCCATTGTTGATGCAAAGCAATCTGACAATCGTTATAAACCGATTTCCAAATAATTTGACCATGGTGAGGACGATTAATTACAAGCGGAAAACATTCAAGACAGCTGTCAATCCTTCCAGATGTGGACGCCCCTGCAAACTCACACCAGTGACAGACTGTGCAGTGAACAGAGAAACTGCAAAAAAAAAAAAAAGAATCCAAGAGCTACATTTCAGACTCTACAGGCCTTAGTTAGCAGTTAAATGTCAAAGTTCACGACAGTACAATTAGAAAAAGACTGAACAAGTTTGGCTTGTTTGGAAGGGTTGCCAGCAGAAAGCCTCTACTGGCTGTAAAAGAATATGGCAGCACATCTTAGGCCTGCAACTGAAGAAACCACAAGACCTCTGTTTGGTGAAAACCAAACACAGCATATCAGCACAAACACCTCATACCAACTGTCAGGTATGATGGTGAGAAGGTGATGATTTGAGCTTGTTTTGCAGCCATAGGACATTGACACCTTCCACTCATTGAGTTGACCATGAACTCCTCTGTTTACCAAAGTATTCCAGACTGAAATGTGAGGACATCGGCCTGACAGCCAAAACGTGGCCCAAACAGCATCGTGCAGGAGGACAAGAATCCCAAATACCAAAGCAAATCTACAACCGAATGGCTGAAAAAGAAAATAATTAAGCTCTAGACCTGTCCCCAACTGAACTGCTGAGGTGGGACCTTAAGAGAACTGTGCATAAATGAATGCCTGCAAACCGCGATGTCCTGAAGCAACACTGTAAAGAACAGTAGGCCAAAACTCTGAGACAATGATCTGAGACACTGGTGAAGTCAAACAGAAAATGATTACTTTGAAACAATATGAGAGACTCATAAACGTCAAGTGATTGCTCCTATAGGTGGTTCTACAAGCTACTGAATCATGGGGTGTACTTAATTTCACAGGTCTAACTGTAAGTAACACAGACCTGTGAAAACTCTTTTTCACAAGATTGTAACTGGAACTTAAATGCCTTCAATAAGTTGCACACCTCTGATATATCCTAAATGTTGTAGATAAGAAACGAATTCTATAATAACTTTGGATGTTATGTCATCATGAAAGTTTGGGAACCACATTATCTACTAAAATGTAACCAATGTCACACCCAGACTGTATAAAGCCTTGAAAAACAGTAGATTATCTAATTCTCTCACACCTTTATTGCCATCTTGCAGCGGAAGTTATCCCCGCTAGTAATGGAGTACCTGCACAGAAAAACAGAGGTATAAAAGGCAGATTAAAGTTCACTCATATACACGCTTTCTTTTTCTCTCACACAAAGATGCCATTTATAAACACAGGCATGTAGTCTGCACCTGCTGAAGAAGAGTGGTGCGAACAGGAAGCAAGCATAAGCCGACCGAGAGGAGTTCACAGACCGCAGGGCCAGCTACGAGAGAGAGAGAGAGAGAGAGAGAGAGAGAGAGAGAGAGAGAGAGAGACCAACAAATCAACTTTTTTCATTGACGCAAAGTGTGCACCCACAGGAAGCAACAAGCCTATCTGCATTGTAAGAGGAAGTGATGGTGTGCAAGTCAGTGTCAGAACAGCTCACCCCATCTTCCTGAGGCTCAACATACAGCTCATCGCCGATCCTGGACAGAGAATGGACGGCTTTGGCCAGTACTGGACGGTACAGACACACCCACCAACACACAAACACAAGATAATTATTAGCAACATCTAATTAATGACACGTATTCTAGTTAGAGACTGTGTTTAATATGCAGGAAATGTTTGCTACCTTTCACGTTTCCTCCCGTTACGATACAGTGCATCTCTGCAAACTCACTTTTCCGCTAAGTTAGCACATTTGGCTAAAAGTTAGCCAAAACGAGCGGCTAAGCATCACCGAGAAGTACACAAGACGGCGTTTTAATCGTTTCCACACCGAGAGCAAATCTTCCTACCGAAAGCATACTCCGTTTATTTCCAGTCTAAGTTTATTTTTCTCGGTTAAGCAGTGTGTCTTTCATCGATGTCAGCGTTGTTTACGCCGCCATTGCCCGCTTACAAAGTGCGGACCAATCAGATACACGGCAACTCAAAGGGGGCGTGCGTTTGACGCTGCACATGCGCACTTAGTTTCTAAGTGAACATTTCTGCCACTTTTTTTTTCACTGCATATTCGGGGCTGGTTATTTATGATCGTCCGGGTTAGAAATATATAAAGATAGCGTGACGAAAAACCAAAAAATAAGGTATAATTGTAATGGATAAAGACGTACATTATTACTAATTGTTATATAAACTTTACTTAATGATTAGCAACTTGATAATTATGAAATAAGTTCATGTCAAAATAGGAAAGTAACTTTTCAAGTACTGTAGTGTACCTAGTTAATCTTATAGTCTAAACCTTCAGTCAGAAAGAAGGCAGTGCAATTACTGTACTTTTAAATACATATTAGTAGGCTTAAATATAGTTAAAACAGTTAAGAGTTTATCAGGGCGGCAGCATTTTTTTAATGACTTGCAGTGGGGAACAATATAGCTGGTGGCTAACAAACCTATAAGAAAGACTGCATGGTGTTCTCCAAGCTGAAGTACACTGCATGTTTGGAGAATCTACTACTTTATTTCGACAACAGTAGCAAAGGCCTCTGTAACAGCATTTTTCACAGAGTTGATATAAAATGGGTTATTGCAAAGCTCAGTGCAGACATTTTCCTATATCTTTAATTTGGCAGGCGCATTCATAGCGGCTGCTCTTAAAGAACGCCCTATAATTATCAGTTACGGGTCACAGAGGGTGTGTGTGCACTTGTGTGAGCAAGCGTGCCAAGTAGAGAAATGGGAAGGAAGGGAGGGCAAAATACAAAGATGGGCAGAAAGACACACAGTAGGAGAGAGTTAGAGTCAGCAAACAATTATCTCACCTCACTGGTCTTTCTTGTTGGTCTGCTTCAGTTTGTAAGATCTGAGGAACGCAGCCATGTACAGTCTCTCCTCCCATTACCAGTGATATAAGTGGCTGCTGGAGAAGAGGTGTGACTACAACACCCATAGTGTAATGGAACTATGGGCATTTAGTAAAAGCGAGAGACTTTTGAAAATTGGGAAAACAACAAAAGCTTATATCTCTTTGTTGCAGAACAACAGAAGAAGACTTCTGCTGCTCTTCTTGAGGATTGAGCATTAGTGGAGGCAGCATAAGAAGCAGCTGTTTAACCAGAGAAGAAGAAGAAGGATTTCTACCTCTGGACGTTTAACTGGAAGAGGTGGATCTTTCTTCATATTTGCTATGAAGCAACTACATTGTCATGGAAAGGGATTGGATTATTCAGAAAGGCGAAAGCAGCCATAACAGGTGTCTTTCTAACAAGAACTGGACCAAAGAGTGATATCTTCTACACAAAGGTATTTTTCCTCTTGTCATGCTGGTTGTAAAGCGACGAATTATATTATTTGCATAGAGTCCGTCCTTGTGTATCCAGTTTCACTGTGGTGTTGACACGTGTTTCTGCGACTTCTGGATTTAGAGGACTTAGAGGTTGTGTTACTAGATGTCTCAGTCACCTAATCCAGCAGACTCCCAGGCCCTGCTGCAGTCCATGCTGCAGAAACTGAAGCTGCAGTCGGAAAGAGAGGGCCAGGGGCACCGGTACACACTTGGACCAGAAAACAGCAGCCCAGGTACTAATGGCATCCCTTCAAATAAGGTCAGGAGCCCTGCTGCAGACAGCAACTTTAGCTTCAAATTTGGTCAACTACAGCAGCCCGGTCATGGAGGTGGGGTGGACAGGGGTTTTATTTCCTTCCCCTCCCAGAAAGACAACAGTGTTGGTGACACTGGTGATAGCAGGGTTATGGGACAGGCGACACAGCCTGCGATCACCCCAACAGTAACAGGGCAGCTGTTTCCTACCACATCACTTAAAGATGCTTCCTTTGAGAGGACTGATAGTGAGAAGTGGAGTTTTGGCAATTCTGCAATGAAAAGAAGCATGCCTCCTAACACAGATGCTGCCCAAAGCATGGGAGTGAATGAGAACCAGGAGCAGGGCTTTAAACCTAAAGTCTACCTGTGGGCCATGAAAAACACAGACCCTTTCGCAGGAGGTCAAGACAATAAAGCGTTAATTGTAGGAAATGGAGGATTTGGAGCGATGGCAGAAAACAAAGATACGCAGGTTGCCTCAGACAGTCAAAAAACAACAAACAGTAGTGTGAGGAGGAAACAGAGATCATCTGAGAATAAAACCAGAAGGTGGACGCAGAGGCTCAAGGATCGATGGAAGGACAGACAAGGAAAAAAGGGAAAAGAAGAAGAAGGAGGAAGCATAGGAGACCAGAAGAGTGGGGAGGGACCTGAGGTGAGTAGTGTTTTTTTGTTATATAATGATAAAAAAAGAAATCTTGAAGTGACACTGCAACTTGTTTTTTCACGCAGATTTCACACCCAAACCAGGTTACAGAAAGCCTCATCAATTCTTTAAATAAGGATGAAAGGACCCTCCATTCACTGGACACCAGTGGAGCCAGTAAAATGCTTCCTGCACGCACAGAGGACACCACTAACGACAGCCACATCAGGTAACAGGCACACAAACGATCCTAAATTGCACAAATACATCCAGACCTGCACTCTAGCAGCATGGCACAAACTGAAAGCCGAACAGTTTTTTTTGGCTTTATTTGCTCTGAAACGTCAGCAGTAAGATATGTGAAGTATTTGAGATGTTTCCAGCCATCAGACATCTTTACCCTTGATGTGTGTCTGTGGTCTGAAGTGGCAAACACACCCTGTCACTGACAGCATGTGTCATTGCAAACTTTCATGCTGTGTACAATGAGATTTTTTTTTTATAACCTGCTATTAAAGGAAACAGATGTACACAGCAAGTAACTCATAAAGAATGATTCTCTCATTAGGACTTAACACACAAGATGGAAAGATACTCGTTTACTGAAGCCAAGTTTGTTTGCTTTATGTTTTTTCTACTAGAGACATAAATCATTAAAATAACTCCCATATATGTAGGTTTCATTTTGAAGGATTTGTAATTTCCTAAAACAGGTAGACTTAGCTAGCTGGATCTTGAGGAAGATTAAGGAACACTACAAAAACATAATCAAGCGATGTAGAAGTGGTGCAAAACTGGTCTGTAGTATATTTAATGTACAGGAAATGCTGCCTGAGCCCTACTTGCTGGAAATGAGAGCATGAAAAGTAGGCCGTAGAGAATATGAAATACCTTAGAAATTGTAAAAATGCAAATTTGACCAACGACAAAAGATAAAAACAAGCCATATAAAAACATCTGATACTTGACTGGTGGTGTCTCAGGGGCTAAAAACAAATAACAACAGGCAACAACAACAAAAAAGGTTTATAAAATTTGCTCTGGTAAGCATTTCTGTTGTATCGAGTTAGCTTGTAAGCTTAGTTGGTCAATGAAGGCCCATGTAAACTACTGTAAACTACTGCCACAGTGTGTGTCATTGATGTGTTTTATGTATATTGATACATTTCTAGGGAAACAGTAGAGTTCTGTGGCGCAGTGGACTAAACAGTAATACTCGCTAATAGAATTTAGTCAAACATGAGGCCCGTGGGCCAGAATCGAACTGGCAAAGAAAATGTGAAGTAGGGCATACATTTTTGACTTTTAACTGTATTTTCATAAACTTTACAGCTTGTTCTAGTGATAAAGACCTTCCCCACAGTCATTCATTATACAGTAATGAAGTAACAGATAAACACAAGTTCCTGTTCTTTTACTATCTACTATAGACATGTCTGGTTTTTACAAGAAGACCACAGTAAGGTAAACAGATAAAATAGGACATTTTCTGTGTATTGACAAAAGCTTTCTCCAGGACAGCCTGGACAAGGAATAAACAGAAATTTAATCTGCTGAGATATTTCTTTCATTAAAGTTGTTGGATAATGACAATTTTTGTTATTTTGTTTCTGCACACTGGGGTTTTACAAAAATGTTGCATTAGCTGTTTAGGAATTTCAGGAGATCAAAAGTAATTGGTTGTACTAAGATAATTTTAAATATAAATTCAGTTTTTAATACTTGGATTAAAATAATTTGCAGTCAGTGACCAAGCCGTCAGACTCCTGAACACTCAGTGACTGGACTGACACACACACACGCACACCTTCATACATGTGACTACCAAGCACTTATATGCAGTATCTCATATTCACCACACACACACACAAACACAGACACACACATGTGCAGACACCCCTACAGACACCAAGTTACTTTTGCACAATACTCAGCATTTTGCACATTTCCATTGCACTGTGTTGTGTCTATATCGTCCTGTTCTGTCTAGTGTTGCACTGTAGCACCAGGGTCTCGGATGAATGCTGTCGCATTTCACTCTGTACTGTACCACTGTACATGGTCGAAATGACAATAAAAGCCACTTGGTGCGATCGTGGCTCAAGAGTTGGCAGTTCGTCTTGTAATTGGAAGGCTGCCGGTTCGAGCCCCGGCTCTGACAGTCTCGGTCGTTGTGTGTTTGGGCAAGACACTTCACCTGTTGTCTACTAGTGGTAGTCAGAAGGTCAGAGGGCCCTGTGGCGCCAGTGTCCGGCACTCTCGCCTTTGTCAGTGCGCCCCAGGGCAGCTGTGGCTACAATGTAGCTTTCCATCACCAGTGTGTGAATGTGTGTGTGAATGGGTGGATGACTGAATGTAGTGTAAAGCGCTTTGGGGTCCTTAGGGACTAAGTAAAGCAAATACAGGCCATTTACTTGACTTGATTTGAAATGCTGTGTTTCTTCCCTTGCGATGCTCTGCCTGACCTTTACCGTAGTCCCCTGCAGCTGTTTGTGGGTCTCTCTGGTTTCAGTTTAGTTTTTGGTAACTGAAAAGCATCCTCTGTTAGGCTCAGGTGACTGACTTGGCCATCGAAGAATACCCGTGTCTTTGCCTTGAGAAACTCTTGGGTTGCTTTTGGAGTATGATTGTAATCTCCATTTGTACCATGAAACGCTGTCATGATCAGTTTTGGAGTATTTTGTTGAATCGGAGCAGAGAGTAGAGCCCTGCACACATCCAGCTGCTTCTTTTAGCAGTCACATGGTAAATGGTAAATGGCCTGTATTTGTATAGCGCTTTTCTAGTCCCTAAGGACCCCAAAGCGCTTTACACAACCAGTCATCCACCCATTCACACACACATTCACACACTGGTGATGGCAAGCTACATTGTAGCCACAGCCACCCTGGGGCGCACTGACATCACTAATAAAGACTAGTGACCCAACTCCAGCTGTACATACATATACTGTAACACTTCTTCCACCATGTTTGACAGATGATGTGGTACACTCATGAGGATCATGAGATGTTTCTGTCCTTCTCCACATTTTTCTCTTTCCATCATTGTGGTGCAAGGTCCAAAGAATTTTTCAAAACCAAACCACATGTTTTCTGGCAAAGTCTAATTTGGGCTTCTTGCTCTTGAGTGTAATCAGTAGTTTGCACCTTGTTGTAAACCCCCTGTTTCTATTCACGAAGGCGTCTCTTGATTGTAGTCTTTGATAATGATACACCTACCTCCTCGAGAAAGTTCTTGACTTGGTTAGTTGATGAGTTAAGTGAAGTTGTTTTTGTTAACCATGGAAATAATTCTGTCATCATTCACTGCAGTTGTCTCCTTTGGGCCTTCAGGCATTTCGGTGTTGCTGAGCAGGCCACTGTATTCATTCTTTATAAGAATGAACCAGATTGTTGATTTGGACACTGCTGAAGTTTTTGCTCTCTCTAAGATGTTTATTTTGTTTTGTTTTTCAGCCTCTCTCACTTGCACAGACATCTCTTTGGGACTCATTTAAAAATACAGTGAAAAATTATAAAATGCAATTTTAACACTTTGAATCAGTTTGAGATATTATGCTTTCTTCACTTGTTATGAAATAAAAAGGGAGCAGGCCTCTTGCTTGTCAGTCAGTTGTCTCATTAATTTTGAACCTCTATGCATAAAAATGACTTATTCCTAAAAACTTAATGCCAATTTCTTTCTAATAACGTGTTGATTGTTTGTTTAAAATCAACCGTGGTGATGTACAGAGGTAAAACCTCAAAAATACTCTCTTTGTCCAAAAAAGTTATGGAGCTAACTGTATTCAAGGACCTGTTATAACATCACACCTCATATGAGTGAACTCTGAAATGTTATTTTGGGTTATTTTAAGTAAAAATCTCTTTGTGCTGCTGGTAGTGATGTGATTTGTATACTGAATTTCTGAGTTTAATGAAGATTTTGTCCCGTTTCAGACCTGCCAGTGACTTTGAATTGGGCCTCGGGTCATTCAGCCTGCTGGAAGAGATCACTAAGGGCCAAGAGTGGGCTAAGTTCCTCAGTCCCAGCCTTTCATCCTCATCAGCAAATCAGAGACCATTAGAGGACCCAATGAGCCAACCCCCAAACCAACTAAATCCTCACAGTAGCACTCCGTCAAATGGGATTTTGAACCAACTTGGCAGTGGGGGCAACCAGTGGAGCTTCAGGAGCACAGAGTCATCACGGGCCACTGATTTCAGCATGGCGCAAACATTGCCTAATGCTTTCCCAGCTGCAAGTACGGACATTTCGGGTGGAAAACTACATCAGACTGACCCTTCAGAACCAATGGAAGATGGTCACAACTACCCACGTATGCAGTCTGGAGCGAGCAGACTGGAACAGCAAATAAGACCTCCATCATTTGTAGTGGTAAGATATTCATAAACAAAAAAATCTCATGTTCATCCAGTTAATATAAAAGAGAATAGCTATATTATCAATATGACAACTTTGTGATTCTCCCATTCTCTCTTGTCCTTTGCAGTCTGCAGAAAATCCGCTTAATAAGGCGCTCAAGAGCCGAGTCACCCTCAACAGAAAGAGACAGCATCAGTCAGCTGACAGGAGAGACGACAGGCTTCAAGCCAACAAAATAAGTGATGGAGAACAGACAGACAGAGGTCAGAACAGCTTAATACTCTGTCCAGCAGCAACATTAATAATCAGTTATTATTAAAGAGTTTTTATTGTTTGAGCCATTTAATTTGGCAGCTGTTCAGGAAATCAAGTTGTCTCTTTTGTTTTACAGAAGGGGACATGTCTTCACTGAATCCTACGAGCAGCCAGATGATGGTTGAAACAGGAGAGTCAGAGCACGAGAACGTAATACCCTTATACACCCTAAACTCTCATTCAGCCTCTCTATCCCCAACTGCTTTTAATCCTTTGGCTCGAGCGCCCCATGGTGTCCTCAAATACCCCGTATCCCCGGAGTCAGAGTCCTCAATGGAGACAGTGAATAAAAGGGTAAGATAGTGTGTATCGCAGCGCCTCCTTGTGGTTGGAAATTTTAAAATGTCAACATCCACAAAGTTTCTCAAATCAGTAATGACTCACATGTTAATTGTACAAAGGATTTAAATAAGCTACTTTTTTTGTTTTTGTGCACACAAAAATAAAATTAATGGAATGATTTGAAAAACTTGAGGAAATCATTCAGTCTCTGTAATATTTAATCAGATGCTAAATTCTCTGTAACTTTTTTGTGTTTCGTGCTTCTTTCTCGGTTCAGAGGAGAGTGGAGGAGAACCGCCGGGTTCGTTTTGCGGAGGAAGTGGTGGCCATAGAATCTCCAGACATGGATCTGGACGCTTCAGACTTGGAGGATGACTCAGCGGCTACAGATGAGGACTCGGTGACAGAGCAGGAGTGTGAAGTGCATCCGGTAGCGGCAGGGGAGGAGGCACCGGCCCGGCGGACTGCCCTCCCTGCGTGGATACTGGCTCTGAAGAGGAAGAACACAAACAAGAAGCGCAGATAGTGACTGTAAAACTGCACAGCGTGCTGCATTCATTCTCACGGACTTTGCGTTCTATAAATTAAACGAATAAACTTAAGGGGATACAGTTTGTCTCAAGAGCAGGTTGCTCTGCTTTGAAAACATTTTTTTGAATGTGACAGTATTTCAAAAAGTCATATCTGACCAGTAGTAGGCCTGGTGTGGATACGTAATCACTTTTTCCCTCATTTATTTTCTAAAATGTTTTGATTATAAGATGCAATAAGGGAAATAAATACTATATTGGGATATACATATATATATATATATATATATTTATATTTTCTGCAGTGCACACAGAAAGCTTTATAAGTGGATGTTTTTGTCTTTCTTTCTCTTACTGTTCCTGCTTTATTAAGCAAAGTTTGAGCAGAGTTTTCCAGTTGCACTAGTGATCCAAACTGAGGACTATGCTGCAGTAACCCAACAGCTGAATGTGCTGAAATCATTTTGTTGATTCAGATCTTCCTTCTTGTGCTCCTTCAGTCTTACACATGACAGCAGTCTGCTATCTGCGTCACTCACTTACTGTACTCACCACCCCACCCCACCCCACAGTCCATATCCTGTCTCAGGGTAATGGCTCCCAGTCCAGCCATCATAGAGAATAACCCCAAAGGAGGAAAGATGTCTGAGCTGGAGTGGTCAGTGGTTTCTGATCAGCTGCTCCTCTCTATTCAATACCGCCATTTGATTTTGTAGAGATGGAGACAAGCACCTGAGCATTGAGTTCACTTATTCTAGTGAGAAAGCATCGACTCTGTATAAAAGATGAATGTAGCCACTAGTTTTTAAGCCTTATTTAAACAGCACAATCCAGTCCTGTTTAAACCCTGAGCCAGGGGTGGAGCTGACCGAGGAACCAAGGACACTGCACGCTCATATGGTAACACACTGTCAATCAAAAGGTAGCTCCTCCATAAATCGAACCCCGCTTTTTCTACATGTGATCACTGTTTATGAAATGAATATCATTCTGTCTTGAATAAGACTTAAAAACAGCAGCTGTGACCATAAAATCATCAGGAGAATGTGAGAAGTAGGTTTGTTTTTCACAGGTTGGTATTTAAACAGTTCGTTTTCACAGCCAGAAACTGCTTTTATCTTTTATATACTGTGTATACAGAGTGAATCATCGTCTCACATGAACCTCTGTGAATTTTTTTAACAGCTGAGGTTGTTTTATTTCTTTTTAGATGTAGCAACATGGGAGGCTGTGCAGTATTGAGACAAACAATAAAGCATCAGAGCTTTAGTTATCTGTCTTCTTTGGTAGGGTTAGACGAGAATTTCAATGCCACTGTGTTATTTGTGCCTTTTATTTTTTTTCACAGAATAAACAAATAAAATAAATTTATACAGTTATGTGAAAAAGGAAGTGCATTTTTCAATTTTAGGGTTTTACGTATCAGGGCATAATGGTAAATCATCTGGTCCACACTAGGTTCTAAAATTAGGTAAATACAAGCTGAAATGAAGAACATAGATGACATATACTGTGTCATTTTTTATTTAAGAGGAGAGGTTTTGTCAGTTTGCTGGTCTGGAGCCTTAAGGTGAGTATTAACATGATGCTAAGGATGACACACATCAACAATGACTGTAGAGAGTGAGTTGTTGCTATCCATCAATTTAGGAAGCTTCATCAGGCCTATTGTCCATTGTTGTATAGTGAGAAAGACTATTCACGAGTGGAAAGTCACCTGCCAATCTGTGGGAGGGCACATCCTAGAAAATTCACCTTGGGTCAAACTGTGCAATGCTCAGAGACACTACAAAAACTGGTGAGCTACATCTCAGACTCTATAGCCCTCAGTTAGCATGTAACATATTAAATGCTAAAGTTCATGATAATGCAATTAGAAAAAGACTGAACAAGTTTGGAAAGGTTGCCAAGAGAAAGTGTCTCCTCTATAAAAGAACATGGCAGCACAGTTTAGGTTTGCATCTGAAGAAACAACAAGACTGATGTTTAGAGAAAAATCAACAAAGTAAATCTGCACAAAAACTTCATACTTGTGCATCTAAGCTGGAAAAGTTGAGATAACACCCACATTTTCTCTACAGCTGAGTAGCAAATAAACACCTCCCCCCCAATCTCATCTCATCCCACTCACATTATTCAATGCTAATAATTATATTCGACAGGTGGCAGGTTGGTGCAGTGGGCAGGGGCCTTTCTGTGGAGTTTGGATGTTCTCCGTGTCCCTGCTCCAACTTCCTCCCACAGTACAAAGACCTGGCATGTCAGGCTACTTGGTAATTCTAAAAAGGCCATGGATGTGTGAGAGAGAAGGTCCTTAAAATTATGGGATACACTGAATCATTTTGTGTATTTTTCATGTACAGAGTGCTTCATGGTGTATTGTATCATATTCTATGATTTCCATTACATGCATTATACTAACTTGTGTTATCATTTTAGTACATCAAAGCTTCACACTAACTGCTGTTGTTTCCTCTGTGGCCTCCCCTGACAGATATCCTTTCTCATAAATCACTGTCAGCACCATTAAGAAGCTCTTTAGCCGATCTATTAGTGTCCTGGTAGTGAAGAGTGGGTGGGCACAGAGGGATGACGGGAAAATGAAAATATGTGACGGAGAGAAGTAGAGGGACTGTCTGAGATGAAAATCTGTGAGAAAAGCAGAAGAATAAACTTTTTTTTAATTGCATAGACAAAAACAATGACTAAAAATTGAGAGAATAAGAATCACTATAATAGTCCATTAATCTGCACAGTAACTGTTGCATGACTGTGCAACATCCACCAGATGTGGACTAATAATGGACCATTTGTAAACCTCAAGCCACACTGAAATCACACACACATGCACACACACGCACGCACACGCACACGCACGCACACACACACACACACACACACACACACACACACACACACACACACACACACACACACACACACACACACACAAAAACCAGGATTTGCTGTGTCTCTACACCACTTAGAGACTTGGACACTTTTACTTTAGACAAAAGAACAGACGGTGTTTGTGCGTATATGACAACAAAGAGAAATACTCCAAAGTCTTATTCAAATAATTTATTCTCAACAGTGTTTCAGTATTAGACATATTTTTTCCTATTTGGCTTGAGTCAGGAGGATTTAATCGGCTCCACTTTTCAGCTGACAAACATGAGTTTGACGATTATCGTAGTTAATATGTTGCTAAATCAAAATGTTTGGAATAAAAATGGATTTTATTACTATTACAAAGAGGCTCTAGTTTGACAGTTATTGTTGTGAGCTACAAGCCCTTACTTCTTATGGAGATGGCAACAACATCGTCCTCCTTTACCCTGTTCCATATACTTGCCAATCTAAAGCTGAATACCTCTTATAATAAGGTGGAAAGGGAAAGAGAAAGAGGAAGGGGAGTCCATGTCTTCACATTGCTGCTGTCGGTTAGAGAGGTTGGTCATAGGTGTTGAGAGAAAGTGCTCCAGAGTCACAGGAGCTCTTCATGCATTTGAGTGACAGCTGGCTCCCCGGACTCTGAGCTATGGAAGCTTCTATCTGAGCCTCTGACACCTGCACGGACAAAGCAACAAGGAAAATCTGTGATAAGGTTCTGATAGGTTTCTGGAAAAACATATTGCTGCGCCATGAAAAGCAATACCTCTTCAAACTTTTTGGCTTTGTACTGCTCTGCCCCTTTCAAGAAGTTTAGTAAGATGATGTCACAGAGAACCGCGCCCTGCCACGACAGATACAAAAGATCAATGAGAGCCAAGAGCAACATGAGAACAATAGATTAGGTTGATAAGAAATTCATACCAGTCCAATTGAGGTAAAGGCAGCTACCAAGTTGATCATGGTTGGGATTGTGTTAAACTTTCCTGCCTGAAAGAGATGGAGTCACTTTAGATGACATGTAATGCACAGTTTCATACACACGGGCTCTCTCCATAATATTTAATTTTAAAATAAAGTACTATTCCTTAATGGTTTTCTACACTATTATAACTGAAATGTATATTTAAAGATGGTGATTTATTTTCTAAACATTTACAGTCCGGGATTTAAAAGTCATATTTTTACACTTGGCTAGTATGCTTATTTTCTGCTCTGGTGAGAGAGGACTGATTGCGCTCTGGGCCAGCAGTTTAGTCTGAAGACTGAATTCTTGGAAACATCAGCTGAGCTATTTTCAAAGGAATATAGATAACATACACTCACTACATACTTTATTAGATACATGTGTTCATCTGCTCATTAATTCAAATAATTTATCCGCCAATGGCATGGCAGCAGCTTTACTCAACAATAACTCAAATAACTACTTGTTAGAAGGTACGCAGGAGAGCATGGTGCAACACATTGACCCTATAGCAGCAGAAGACCACACTAGGTGTCACTCATGCCAGCTAAGAACAGGAAATCAAGGCTATAACCCACACAGGTTCACCAAAATTGGACAATAGAAACTTGGAAAAACATTGCCTGGTTTATTCTTGAATCTTGATTTCTGCCCTAACATTTGAAGGGTAGTGTCAGAATTTGGTATAAACAACATGAAAGCATGGATCCATGCTGCTGGTGGTGTAATGGTAGCAAAGATATTTTCTTGGCACACGCCTTTAGTACCAACTGGGCATTGTTTATGCCACAGCCTACCAGAATATTGTTGCTGACCATTTTCATCCCTTTATGACCACAGTGTACCCATTGTCTAATGACTGCTTCCAGGAGGAAAACACTCTGTGTCATGAAGCTCAGATCATTTCAAACTGGTTTTTGGAACATGACACTGAGCTCAATGTATGCAAATAGCCTTCAAAGTCAACAAATCTTAATTCAGTAGAGCACCTTTAGGATGTTGTGGATTGGAGATTTGTATCATGGAAATCTGCAGCAACTGTGCGATGCTCATACCAACAGGGACCAAAATCTCTGAAGAGATCTCTCTGCCTTGTTGAGACTATGCCATGAAGACGAAAAGGGTGTTGAGCCTGGTGTTAAAAGCATGTACCCGATAAAGTTGTTGGTGAGTATATTTGCTTATGTAATTACTGTAAATTTGGAAGCTTCAAAACTTTTGTGCTGTGTTTAGAAAAACAACCTATGTGATAGGCTAAGTCTAGAGTCTAAGCTAAGCTAGCTCTGTGCTACAATAAGCTAACGTGGTGGTAGTAGGTTTCCCACAATGCTCAGCTCAACAAAATGATTTTAGTTCATGTTAAATTGAGACTTCTGCAAAGTTTCTTGATTTTGTCACGTTTCAGTGTTTTTTTTAATTAATAAATGTCACATTTTCTGAAAATAAATCACATAAAATCACACATGCAAATTCTTAGTTTTTAGCCAGGTGCTATTACACTTTGTCTAATAGTAAGTCTGAAGA
The DNA here is from genome assembly GCF_036321145.2 of Pelmatolapia mariae. Taxonomy (NCBI): domain Eukaryota; kingdom Metazoa; phylum Chordata; class Actinopteri; order Cichliformes; family Cichlidae; genus Pelmatolapia; species Pelmatolapia mariae. The sequence continues at coordinate 26,211,153 of NC_086228.1, forward strand.
CAACTCACTTTGCCAGTGACCATAACATCAAAACGGATCGCAAAAGCTTTATGAAGAGTCCGAAATTCAGTCCCATTCTCTGTCTTGAAATATTTGGCAAATCTGTATTCAAAGAAGAGAAAACAGTAACTAAAGACCTATTTTAAAAAAAAAGAAGTAAACTTGAAGAGGAAGAATCATTATCACTACCTGAAGTTGTATCCTTTGGACACGGCATTCTTGGCAAATGGAGCATCGAGTCGTGTGAAGGAGTACTTGGGAATACATTTTTCAATGTTTAAGTCCAGGTTACATTCCCACTGAATGTTTATTCCTATTTCTCCACCCTGAGACAGAAGGATTGGGAAAAGAGAGACACACCTTGAGGTTCAGCACTTAAATATGTAATGCCAGCTTTGGCTTTGACGTAAATATGTGTCAAAGCCAAGGGTGGTATTGAAGTATATGGAATTGGATTGACTTTAGGTCAGAGAGAATTAATGTGAAATACTTCCAAAAATATCTGGCTTTTTGAGCTAAGTGTTATCTTGTGTACTTAATGATAATTGAGGCACTTCAGAAGCTTTGCATGGGAATTACAAGTCCGCTGTCTGTAACTTGAAACACCCTAACAGTGACAAGACCTTCATACGACCTTGTACACTCATGCTTACCCTGCTTAACAGTTCGGTTATATTCTGACCGGTGTAGTTCAGCACATCCCCCACACGAAAGATGGGGCAAAGGGGGTCGTCCTCTGGATGGTAAATACATTTCTTGATTTGTTCGGTTGTCATTGTGGGTGGAAAGTTCCCTCTGAGTGAGGAAAATGATTTTATGTTTTTTTTTAAAAGACACTCATAATATATTGATGTTTTTTAGCTGCTTCAGTTTAGGTTTGTGTGGTTTACCTGGTGACATTAAAAAGAGGGAAACGAATACTGTTTTTGATGAAAATAGTGAAGCTGTTCACATCCATTGGTTCACTGTGGGAGATAAAGACAGAGACAAAGGGACAGAGATGACACTTAGGGCTTTCAGTGAGTGAGATGTATTTGTGTGGGATGTGCGTGCACTCTTACATTTCGATGGCATCATTTTCAGCTGGACACCATCCTTCCATCTCACACATGCCATGGGACTCATTGGAGTTTTTAAGGCAAGCACCTGTTATTACACCTGGTGTGTAAGAAAGAAGAGGAAGGAAATATTGTGCTCAGGTAACTGAATGGAGATACTGTTAGCCATAATAATGATCAGTTATACAGTGCTGTGAAATATTTACCCCAAGTTTTTTTTGTACATTTCCACACGTTTCAGATCATCAAACAAATTTTTATGTCAGACAATGATGACCCAAGCACATACAAATTGCAGATCGAAAATAATAATTTCATTTATTAACGGAAAAAATGATGTGTGAAAAAGTAATTGTCCCACTTAAATCATTAATGTTTTGGAAATCTGAGTTAAATTTCATTACATCCAGGCCTGATTACTGACCAGACCTACTGAATCAAGAATTTACTTAGGTAGAACCTGTCTGACAAAGTGGGCTAGGTCAAAACATTTCAAGAAGCCACACAACATGCCACAATCTGAAGAAACTTGACAACCATCAGTTTGGAAAGAGCTACAAAACAATTTCTAAGGCTTTGCGACGCGGTAAGAGCCTTTATCCACAGACAGAGAACACTTGGACAAGTGGTGAACCTTTCCCAGAAATGGCCGGTTGACCAAAATTACTCCAATCGCATCGACGACTCACAAAGAACATCAACCAAAGAACTGCAGGTCTCACTTGCCTCATTTAAGGTCAGAGTTCATCATTCAACAATAAGAAAGGGACTGGGCAAAAATGGCATCCATGGAAGAGTAACAGTGAGAAAAGCCTGCTGACCAGAAGATCACAAAGGCTCATCTCAGATTTGCAGAGAAACATCATGATGAGCCTCGAGACTTTTAAGAAAATATTCTGTGAGACAAAACTTTAACTTTTTGGAAGGTCTACATCTCATTACATCTAGTGCAAAACTAACACAAAATTTCATAGAAAGTTCATCATACTAATAGTCAAACACGGTGGTGGTAGCGTGATTGTTTGGGGCTGCTTTGGTAGACTTGCCATTCCATGCCCTGAAGCTCAAGCTCACTTGGGTGATGCAACAGGACAACGATCCAAAAAATAACAGCAAGTCCACTGATGTGCTCTGAATGGCTTAAAAAAACAAAATGAAGGTTTTGGAGTGGCCTAGTGACTGTGGCCTAAGTCTGGACTTGAGATGATTTGGTGTGACCTTAACAGACCATTCATCCTCAATCAGCAATTAAGAGTGGGCCAAAATTCCTCCAGTCCACAAGGACAAGGACTCGTTACCAGTTATTGCAAACACTTGAGTGCAATTCTTGCTGCCACAACCACTTATTAGGCTTAGGAGTGAATTACTTTGTCAGACAGGGCCAGGGAGTTTTGGATAAAACTATAAATATTTACACTGCTTTTTGATTTAGGTTCATACTCTGTGAAGTTGATATTCTTCTAAAATATGCTAAAGGACATGGCACCTGGTTGTAAAGACTGAAATATTTATCAGTGAGCATTGTCTGATTTTCTGTTACCAATATGTTTCAATATTATAATATTAAACCTGCAAAACATAGGAACACACTTCAATTTTCACCATTTACTACAATGGGTTTAAACAAAGTGGATTTAAAATATAGTATGGTAAATACATCAGGTGGTATAAAGATTCCATCAATAAATCTACAACTTTAACAAGGACTGGCTCATTCTACTATAAATATATTCTTATATTCAATTAAAGATTAATTGAAGATACAATAATATCACAAACATCTTTGCACATTATTTTGATATTATTTATATTGATATTATTTTTAAGAAGGTTTGTTCCTGGGTATTAAGTGCTACATTCTGCCTTATGTCTCAAAGGTAGATAAAATACATATATGATTCTTTTTAAACTTCTACTTTAAAAATATTTTTGTCCCGATTAAAAGAACAAAGAAACCCTGTTTTTTTTTGTTACATAGCGTAATTCAATTCCTCAGTTTTTAGCACCATGCCTTATTTTATTAATTCAATTTTTGGGTTAAAAGATTTTTTCATGATTATTTTTTCATCTAGTATTTACTTACCAGCCAATGCCACAAATCTGATTTAAAGAATGTTTAAAGATAAACAACAAATGCTGATATAAGCAAAGTTAAAACACTACAGACTTGACATCAGCACTGATGTGAAAGTTTCTGTTTAAAAAAAATCGGACTCACCATTGTAAAGGTTGCTGCCAACATACTTTCGGCAATGTTCATCAGAAGAACATCTAAATTTCTTCCCAGTCTAAAAAACAACATAAACACAGAAACTTAATGCATGCTTGAACTTTCTCTCACGAGTTGTTGATCAACTGTAGAATTTTTTTTAGACAAAATAAGAAACATATAGAAATGTAACAGTGGATGAACAGGAACACATGGACGACTGCTCTGGTGCTTTTACTACTGAAAAATAAAACTGAAAATCACATCTCTAAGATATATCAGTCCAAATATAACTTGAAAAATGTTGCCAGTATTACCAGCTGCTATTAATGCACTGTGAGGTCAGTTTTTAATCATCCTGTCTGCCACTGACAGATAACAGGCTGCGTTTAAGAACCTACAGATCTGCCTGTTTACGTTAGAAACATTAAAGAATACATATCAGTGATATTACTAATTGCATTCATCTTATACTGAAATGAAGCTGTTTCCATACCAAATGAATAAATGTAACAAATTCCAGAATAGATTCAAAGACTCCCGTTCTTCCCATTCTATATACAGTTTTAGCATTGCCTTGAGAATCGAGTGTCTGCCTGCCATCCAGAGGTAAGGCCCTCCTACCTGGTCACACACACTGTCTCATTACAAAATGGTAAATGGTAAATGGTAAATGGCCTGTATTTGTATAGCGCTTGTATAGCGCTTTACTTTTACACAGATAGGAGTAGAATGTAATTTGATGTCAGTGCAAAAGAGACTAAAACTTTAATTAGATTTGTCAGAAAAAATAAATGTAGTCATAAATCTTTACTGATATATATGACCATGTTTTTGCTGTAGGGCTTTCAGTGAATTAGCTGAAGACTTCCTGTTGATTCTCCGGAGACCAAAAACACCCCCGTAAGTATAAATGCCAGGCAGATATCTGCTGGAATATCAGTTTGCAATAATATTGATCCTGATATGTTGGCCAAAATTCTGCAATTTGGTTTCCTTTTTCTTTCAAAATATGCAATATTTTGACGTATTTTATGCTGCCTAGGAATAAGAAGCCATAGGTGGTTACAATAAAACCAGCAAGCCTTAAAATCTACTCAAAATTAATGGTAAAATAGTAAAATGTGACAAAAGCATGCGCTTGAATGTGTACTCACCTCTGTACATCGTCCTTGGAACTGATTTTCAGTGACGATGAGTTTGGTGATGATGCAGAACACGCCTGAACCCTAAAACAGCAACTGAATGCTTATGATATGCTTTGTGTTTATTTATTACTACACAAGAGTACCTCACATATGAGACTGGGCAGAAAGCTTGCGCATCATAAAAGTTATTTTAACCTCCTAGGACCTGCCGTCCACACATGTGGACATCACATTTTGGGTTATTTAGACCAAAATACTCAATTTTGCTCTACAAGGGCCTGATATCCACTTACGAGGACATTATACTGCTACTGTTCTATCGAACTTTTAAACGAATATCCTCATAAGTGGCTCTCATTTTTCTTAGAAACAAGCATTAGGTAAAAAAAAAATCTGGTAATTCTTTGTATTTACATTCATCAGGTCCCAATCAGCATAAATATCAAAGAGAAATTAAAAATGCATGCTGTGGAAGAGTTCGGGTCTTAGGAGGTTAAAAACACTTTCAACTGCAGCATCTTAACTGCCAACATTGTTAATAACTCATAGAAAACTACAAAGTTTAAATATGTCATGTTATCATGAGATCACTCACCTGAGGGGGCGATACGTAGTCAGCCACGTCCATCACACGATTCTGATAGTTCTCATTTTGGTTTTGGTTTTGTAGATAACCAAAGCCTTTGACTTTGGTCATCACGGAGGACTCAATGTTGGTGTCGCTTGACTGATAAGCTTTCTCATGGATGAAGACCCAGCTGCATGACACGGATCAGTGAAATAAATATTCCTTTTTGTAATTTAGCTAATTTCTTTATAAGGAAAACTCAATTTACACCCATTATTACACACATTATTACACTCTGAAGAAAACTCAAAAGAAAACTACAGATCACTGACCCGACAAAATAGGTGATGATGAGCAGCTGTACAATCCGGTTGATGATACCCACAGACCAGCTCTTTACCACCACAGATTTGGTGGTCTCATAGGTGAAGAAATCAGTCAAGAACCCCCACAAAACGAAGCCCATTGCTGCTCGTCAGTGTGACCCAGGTAGCAATGACTCTGAGAGAAAAGTGCAACTCTTCTCCCCAACAGGTGCCTTCTTGGAAACTTGATGGTAAATCTTTCACAATACAGCTGACCCTTCTGGTTCAAATAAAAGAAATAAGGTCCTAATCGTCACCCTGCTTGTATCATTTCTCAGTCTGGCCTGTGTTTATCGCCTTCCTTGCATGCTTAGTTTTGTTGGTTTATGACACAAATTGGACCTCCCCCTTTCTTGACACAAACGAGTGGGAGGAAAATGTCTCCTCTGTCCCTCCCTCTGTCTCCTTCTTCTCCACAAATCCCCATCCCCAAACACACTAACCATGCACAGACAAATGCACAATTAGACTGAGGCAGTAATCGATACCCCATATGTCCACTGTGATTTGCTCAAAGCATGCTTTCAGTGGGTTTGTAATAATTTTCATCTTTCATGTGTTAGTGTCTGACTCAGAAGGAATCTATCCCTCACACTTTCCATTTCACTTTTATTAAGCCTTTTATTAGCAGCATGAATAAAATGATAAAATTGGATGCTTTAGTGGTTTAGTTCATGAGAATGAAATTTTACAGACATTAGAATAAACCAGACAGAGAGCATCAGAAGGCAGATTTTATCTGTTATTTACTGACAGATGTTATATCGCAGCAGAGATGGCTGGGGCCTGTCTGTTTGGATTTTGCACGTCCTCTCCCCCCTGTGTCTGTGTTTCTTTGATTTCCTGTTGTTAAGTTTCTTCCTTCCACAGTTAATACTGGCCGAGGTGTGCCAATGTGAACAGTTGTCTTAACCCCTGTTATGGACCATTGACCCCTCCAAGATGTACATCTTACCTAATACTAGCTGGGATATGTGGTATGTTAGAAAAATGAGCGCTATAATGGATACGGTAGAAATAAAGTAAATATAAGGTCAGACAGAATAGTGAATGGCATGCAGTATATGTTTAGCTGGCCGGGTTCACCCTTTATATCTATAATCACTTTTAAAAGATATAAACAATTGGTTGTTTTTTGTTTTATAGCTAGCACTAAGTTATACAAAGATCAGAGTATTTGTCAGTTGATAGCGAATAAAAATTACAGTGAAAAATAACAAATGGTTTTGAGGAGTGTATTATTACTTTCTTTTTAAAATTGCCCCCTTCTTAAGAATTAGTTATGACTAATTAAAAAAAGACACAGGTGAAGACTATCTAGTCAAACAGAGGAGACAGGCAGGAACGACAACTAACACAAGACATGAAAGGAAACAAACCTTTAAAGTAAAAAACAGGAAGTAACCTGAAGACAAATAATAAGCACCGAGACAAGAAGAACACATTAACATGAGACAGAGTTACTATAATTTGTCCTCATTTCTTTATGGTCTGTGATGAACAAGTGGTGCTGCTGATTGTTTATTGATTGTTCATCTCATTATTCTAAATGTGATATAAGCAATGCTCTAAATAGAAGAGATGACTATGTTTGCTTTTAGCCACACAGAGAGGAAGAACCTTCCGTTCTTTAACTAAACAAGAAAGCCTGAGTGGAAGAAAGTTGTTTGCGCTTTCATATAAGTGGCTGTGAAAAACTTCTTGCAATTTCATCATTTAAAATGAAACCACTGGGGGAAATCGTAATGTTCAATATGACCCCATTATATGCAATTTTGTCACCTTTCTGCACATCAGTGGCATAGAAAAAAAGCAATGTGCTTCCATACTTATAGATGACGCCTCAATAACAGCACTGCAACAAATTACAAAGGGCGGTATTACTGACAAGTGTGCAATAAGTGCGACATATGATACGATCGGTTTTCAATACATTCACAAGGACCAGCAGCATTAGTGCCTTTTACATTAGAGAGATAATGTAATGCAGTGACAGCGCTCTGTGTGTGTGTGTAGATAGTATGTAATTACTTAAGTGGATCCATTATGTTTGTGGTCAGCTAATGGTAACCTAATACAATGTAAGATACATATAAACACACACAAGCATGAGCTGAACATGCAAACAAGATCACAAGCTTTCAGTATACATGTAAACGTAATGTTTATATCCGCAGAAATCTGAACACTAAACCCTATTCGTCAGAGTATAATTTGAACGGGGAGCAGACTGGTGAAAGGGCAAACTGCAGCAGAAAAGATAATTATGTCACAGGAAGGGATGTGTGCAAACACTTTCCCACTCAGATTTTCTTTGGGCTCCACATTTAAGACATGACTAAACACACCGACACCCCAAGACTGCACGGCACCCAAACACGCCACATGAAGAAGATACACAGCTCATTGTAGCGAGGTGATTCTTTGCCATGAATCTTAGCAGACACATTCATGCTCTCCAGAGGATTTATTCTACCAACTTGGAATATAATCATATTCATGGTCAAAGAAGTCACATGCAATATGAAGTACATGTTTTCCATTCGAACTTAAACACCTATTCATCAAATGTGTTGCAAAGTGAATAGAAATTATTGGAATATTCTACTAGTTCATCCTTTAAATTTAATCTAGTCAAAGAATCACTTCAAGCTGTCAATTTGTTCAAGTAATCTGAATCAATTTCAGCCCACACTTCCTGAAATCCTCCCACAAATTAAATTAGTATAAAAGCCACTTGTTATGCAATATAAGTTTAAGCTGTTCCCACAATAGCTCAATAGGATTATGATGCAGTGCAGGTCGTCATAGACTCAATACCTTACTTCTTTCACTCTCTAAAAAGTTTTTCTAATACTTTGGTGCTTTGATTCATGGTTAAGGTGCAGGAGGAAACCACAAAAACTTTAAGGGAAGCACCTGAAAATAACAAGTCAGTTAATCCTCACAGATATCAGTGCATCCAGTTAGGAAGCATGTACCACATGTGCAGTGTGAGTTGAATTGACATGTGTGTAGCATAATTGGCTAAAAAATACTAAAATTGTAAGGTATGACTCAAATGCCAATCTATGGATGCATTCCTTCTAAAAACTCAAAGACTGTTAACAGACAGAAGAACAACTGAAATCACAGTGACATAACAGAGAGTAAAGGAGTATAAAAGGACAATCACACAAGACAATAAGAACAAACCTCAGCTTTTTATTCATATCGTGTTTACTTATTAAGAGAGCTGGAAAGGGTGCATTCAAAAAAATTAATCAAAGGAAAGCAAATTAAAACAATAACACTGAAAGCTCTGCCTAGCTGCAGCTTCACAGAGCCACTTTGCAACGCCTTGGGTTTCACATGATGATAACAAATATCCAATGATATCAAATATCCAAGGCTATTCTAAGGATATGTGATTAGTACTACAGGATGTGGGAAGAGTACCTTATTGTCAAAAGCCACATTAAGTGGAGATGAACTTTAGAGCTGGTATCGTTTGGCTCTTAAAAACCACTCTTCAAACCACCTTGTACTTTCAGCAAATCGCTAAAACCACTGTCTCTTCAGCCTTTACTAGGGCAGCCAGTTAACACACACTCTCAAACCACCCCGCCTGGTCAAGCGAGCAAAAGTGTAGGTCCTATGGGAGTATCTTAACAGCTTAAGAGGTTTGGTTTTCATTCTGTTCCTAATGTGTTGAAAAATTACACTCACAAACGCTGATCATATTAATTTCTTCAAGGATTTTTGGACCACATGGCTGAGTTTTTCTGGAGCTATTTTCATTTGCAGAGTTAATCACATGTAGCTCAATTGTCACTAAGATACGTGTTAATACGTGTTAATTCTGCTTTCTGTGAGCCCTGTATAGACTTCTGAGTGATGCTGATTTGCATATAAATTTTTTAGTAACTACACTCTGGAGGGATGTTTTTAAAGCATTTCATAGTTCACATAGATAAGAATTTCCCCACAAGATCAGACAACAGCCACTAGTACGGGTTGGGCCCCTATTTGACTTCAGGACTGCTTTAATTCTTCGTGGCATAGATTCAAGAAGATGCTAGAAACATTCTTCTGAGATTTTGGTTCATATTGATATGACAGCAGTCGCTGTTTGTTGCACTTGTGAATTTCCTGTTACACCAAATCCCAAAGCGTCCTGGTCATTCTTCTCTGACCTCAACAAAGTATTTTCACTCAGAAATCAGCTGCTTACTGGACATTTTCTCTTCTCTGACCAGTCTGTCAACCCCAGAGATGGCTGTGGGGGAAAATCTCAGATCAGCAGTTTCTGAAATACTCAGACCAGCCCGTCTGGCAGTAACAAGCATGCCATGTTCAAAGTCACTTAAAATGACCTTTCTTCCTCATTCGGCTCAGTTTGAACTTCAGCATCCAGTCACGACCATGTCTACGTTTAGACTGTACTGCCAATCATATGACTGAGTGGCTGCCATCTGATTTCTTATATTTCTCCTATACTGGCTTCTCTTCATTGGCTCTATGTTAAATCAAATTTAAAGAATCAAATTTAAAATCCTGCTCCTCACATACAAGGTCTTGAATAATCAGGCCCGATCCTATCTTAATGAACTTATAGTACCGCATCACCCCATTAAAGCACTTTGCTCTCAGACAGCTGGTTTACTTGTGGCTCCTACAGTATCTAAAAGCAGAATGCCCCTCGTCTGTCAAACCAGCTTCCAGAGACAGACACTCTCTCTACTTATGACTTTAGCATATAGTTAGAGCTCCTCTCTTAGTTACACTGCAGTAGGTCTAGGCTGCTGGGGGATCCCCATGATGCATTGAGTATTACGTCTTTAGCTACCCTTCTCACTCACATTTTTGGTTTGTTAATATGTGTTTAACTAATGATTAAAGGCAGAGAGGTTATGTTAATCTCTGTCCCCCTTTCCACAGCATGTCTTTGTCCTGTGTTCCTCCCCTCACCCCCAACTGGTGGTGGCAGATGGGCGCTCCTCCCTCAGCCTGGTTCTGCTGGAGGTTTCTTCCTGTTAAAAGGGAGTTTTTCCTTCCCACTGGCGCCAAAGCACTTGCTCATAAGAGGTTATAAGATTGTTGGGGTTTTCTGTTTTCTTTGTATTATTGTAGGGTCTTTACCTTAAAATATAAAGCGCTTTGAGGAAACTGCTGTTGTGATTTAGCACTAAATAATCAAAACTGAATTTAATTGATTGACTGAAATGGTGTATGTAAAGAAACTTTTAAACATTCTGAACAATGAATGAATGTTTACATGTTGTAAATAACACTAAATGGACCACATTCATTAAATGTGCTTTACAAGCTACTTTACACGCACACGGCAGCAAGCAATCTCTCAAGGTGACCGTTTGACCATCAGTTCAGAATCTTTTTCCATGAGGATCAAAGCACCACCAACTGAGTTTTTATTGAAAATGATTCATTTATTTATTTTGGCCTGAAAACATGACACTGGAAAAGTCACAAAGAAATTCCCGTTCATAACTTTGCATCTGCTAACTAACAACCCCTGCAATCATCGTGCTATGTAACTAAAACATATATGCCCACTGGTTTGATGGAAAACCCTTCAGTATTTCCAAAAGGTATGCCAGCTCATCATCAAACTACTCAAATATCATTACATGGGTTTTCAGAGTCACTCACAAAAATGTGTTTGTACTCATAAAACGAACCACGAAGAAGCAAATACAACTCAAGTCTGTTAATCTGTCCGTCAGTGTGGTATCAGCAGAGAGAGTATAAACGCTTGGTCCTTGGTGTGTGTGTACACGAGGTGGAAAAGTGTGTGTCTTCAGTCAGACTCTTCCTCGGAGCTTGCAGGTGTGGACACCGCCTCTTCTTCTTCCTCATCGTCTGATTCCTGTTTAGAAAAGAAAAAAAAAAAAAGAAGGAAGAACTGTGTTTACAATAGCTCATGTCAGAACATGAAGGAGTGCTTTAGTCTAAATGAAACAGTTTCACTATGTTTACATCAACAATTTCCATTGATTTAATGCGCAACGCTCAAGTTCTCTGATTGCTCTCTGCATCTGTGTTATCGAGAAGCAAATAAAGCACATTTCTTTACAGTTAACTCAAACTGCAGGCAAAATCTCAACTAAACAGGAAAAAGCAAGTTGTCAAACACTGCCTCGTAGCTCTATCGCAAATATATTCTAACAGAAACTGCAAATACACACAGACATGTTCAAGAAAATTCTCATAGTCTCCTTATTACTGTTTTCTTTGCATTTGGTTAAAAATGCAATATAGTGATACACAAGATAACTGGAGCTTTCATTCTTACACACATTAGCTCTCTATTCCCTTCCCTCTCTCTTACCTGCCATCTCTTTAGTAAGCGGGGTGCTTCAGTTCCAGGTTTTCCCTGATACACTTTGTCCCGCAGCTGTCCCTCAATCAGCTAACGGGATTTAAAGGTTTCTCCTCCTAAAGAAAATGTCTACTTCTCACTGAGCAGCCATCAGTGTTTTGACTTTTAGCTAGATCAAACATCATTTCCATCGCATTGTGGTTTCTGATTATTTCAAAGAAACTAAAAGTCATCCTACATCATTCAATAAGAAAGAGTCTGAGTCTGTTCTGTCTGATGACGGCATTTACAGTCACTGGATTTACCTTCTTCCTCTTGGACTTGCTCTTGTGGTCAGAGTCTGATGAACTCTCCTCGCTGGTCTCGATGAACTCTCGGCTCTTAAAGCTGTCGTTTCCTCCCCGCTCCCTGTCCTTGTCTCCTCCGGCAGACTTCCTTTTCTTATCGTCCTTTTTGCCTCCAGACTTTTTACTCTCCCTAATGGGTGAAAAATGGAAGAAAATATAACAAATTTAGCCATTTTTCTGTATCAAGACTTCAAAAAACCCCAAAGAGTTGACTTATTGTGTTGCAGGCCTTACTTCCTGGGGCTGGAAGTTGCTCCTCCGCTCTCTTTGTATTCTTTCTTTGCTTTATTGTACTGTTTTTTCGCCTCGCCTGCCTTTGCTTCCCACTCCTACAGAAAACATTCTTTAGAGGTTTCTCTACACATTTATTCTGGTTTATTAACATACTTAAGTGGATAATAGATGTATTTTATTCATGTGTATTTAAACTTTTTTCTTTTTTTGTTAAAAAACCAAAACTAAAGCAATTTCTCTTAACCCTCACCTGCTTCTCATCTTTGCTCAGCTGTCTCCACATCTCTCCTGCCTTCTTAGAGATCTCTGTGATGGAGATGCCAGGGTTGTCCGACTTGATTCGCTCACGGCTGGAGTTGAGCCAAAGCATATACGCACTCATTGGTCTCTTGGGTCCGCCAGCATCCTTCTGCTTCTTCTGCTCACATTGAAGATAAAAAGGAATTGAGTAAAGAAATGTTTGAAACTGCACACCTTTATGTACAGTGTCTATTGTGATGTTTGGTGGCTTATTTTAGCCCTTCTCTCGCCTCTTTTCGTGGCTTTCTTTCTTTTTTCTCCTTCACCACTTTGGCTTTTTTGGCCTTTTTCTTCTTTGCACTCTCATCTTCGCTCTCCTCTCCTCCTTCACTGCTGTCGCTTGCTGAGGCATTGCTGTCATACCTGATTGAAGACAAGGAGACGCCAGTAGTGTTAATACGTGTTATACTGTAATAGTGTTAATAAGCTATCATATCATCCAACTACATTTTAGGAGAGTCACGTACTCTTCTGCAATCTCTTCATCTTCCTCTCCAGGGTTGAAAGACTCATCTGAAGAGAAACAAGAAAGAAAAAAATCACTATCGAACGTTCCCCATCTTCTGAGTATGCTCGCTATCCTGTCATATAGGCAGTCATTACTCACCACTTTCACCATCTGATTCGTCGCTGTCGTTGCCCTCCTCCCTGATCTTGCCCTCAGCCTTCATCCTTTCCAAGTAAGCATCATGTTGGTCATCATCTGAGTCGCTGTATTCATCAATGTTGCCCTTCATGCCCTGGAAATACACTACAGGGTCAAAAAACAAAACAAACAGACAAAAAACAAAAAACACAGTACCCACGAGCCTCTACCTACTCGGAGATAAAGTTAGCCACCTTTTCCTTATTGCTTAATTCATTAGTAAAAAAAACAAAACAAAAAAAAAAACACCCAGAAAAGAAAGAAATCCAACTAGGCATTACTGATATTGCAACTGCTGGTTTTTTCCAGTATGTTTAAAACCGCCAAATATTTAATGTACAGTGCTATTAAATCAGCCCGACACATGACTGCAACTTAACACATCACTTTGGCACTTTTTGCTAAATAAATAACTTAATTATCAGAAGTAATTTTAGCTGATCGCATTTCTGTCACAAAGAGAATATAATGCAGGTTTAAAGGTTTAATCTGAGAGAGCAGCCAGCTTATTAAGAACAGGAAATGGGAAGAAAAACATTTTTCCTACAGAAAATTTTTAGTTTTTATGCCAAATTCTTTTCATTTCCTCTCTAGTTCTGCTGTTTTTACTGTTGTTATTGCACATTTCATGGTTTAAAACATGAATGTAGATTTTGGTTTGGAAAAATGAAGCCGCTGCAGAAGTCCCTAGAAACCTGCATTATTTGTGACGGCCACCAGAGGGCGATAGCTGCGGGGGGGAAAAGCGCACACATACAATAAAGATTTGAGATCCTATAGCAGCCTATGAGAAAACAGCTTTTTGACTCAACCTTTGAACACATTTTGCAATCTTCTTCACACCGTAGGAAATTGTATTTAAAAATACCCTTAAATAGAAAAAAAAGCAGTGTGTTTTTGAAGGTGCGGCTACCTTGTGACTGGCAGGTCTCTGCTGTACAAGAGTCAAATGCCTCTTTTCCACTAGTACCTACTTGGCTGGCTTTTAGAGTTTCCGTTAGGTGGTGCACTTGGTACCAGGTACGAAAATGTGACGTCAAAAGACTGCAAGCCCCCGATTGGCCAGTCAATGATGGCATTACTTGATGAGTCATGAAAGTTACTCTTTCAGGAAAGGCAAGAAAAAAAAAAAAAAAAAGAAGAACTGCCATTTCTGAAACTCTGCAACGAGGTAAATGGCTGCACAAAAATAAACACCGTGGTCCTCGAGTCTGAAAAAAAACAAAACAATGGAGCAACAGGTATACTATCACCCCTAAGTCCTCCATTATTGTTTTGTGTTTGTGTCATATATAAATAGTGTTGCAGAGTTTCGGACGCGTTGCTATAATGACCATCATACTGCGATGGCACTCAACTGTAATGGGAAAAAACCCCACCAAAACAGAGTAGAGTGGAGTCAAGTCGGTACTCGTGGAAAAAAGACACACAGTGTCACAAAGATCCACCACAAAATGCCCAGCTTTAAGCTTTAAGATGTGACTTCAGAAAACAACGGGTGATGTCATGGTGGCCATGCTCATCTTATCTCTAATTTTAGGTGGTTCAGGCCTTTTTTGGTCCATTTCTGAGGTCTTCAAACTGCTGGATGGACAAAAATTTAGTTTGCCAGGACATGGAAAGGGTTAACATGAGCCAAAACCATTGGACACTGATTCTAATCAATTAAATGACTCATGTTTACATATAAAGTGAAGTATAAGACCACACAAAATCTTAGCTTAGCATCTTCTTCTTTAGCTTGAGGCTCGCTATGCTGTAATGCCATCCTGGAAATAAATTCAAACTATTTTCTTCTTCTCCATCTGCACACATCCAAGTCCACCAGTCGACGGACAAACAGGGAGGCTGCTACTCGAACACCAACAGGAATTAGAGAGGAGCTCCATTAATTTTCATTGACCTCTGCTGACCCCATCACCACAGAAACAGATGGGATGGCCTCGTTGAAAGGAGCTCATATATGTCAAAGACCATTGTAGGTAATGCAATCAGCGTCGCCTTTGTAAGGCAGCAGTCTTGATGACAACTGTGTTCAGTGTTAAAGCACACCAAAAGCCCCCAGGCCACACATTAGTCAGCACAATGCAAAAACACACACACACATCGACCCAAAGAGGTATTGGTCAGCGCTCCCTCACCTCCATGTCCCATGATTAGTCATAAATCACTCAAAATATCTCAGGTTCAACAGCAACCGTATTGATAATGTCAAACCAAATCAAGATCATTGGACGCCATCCTCAGAACACGCACACACACCAGCAGCACGCCATGCAAGCAGGAAATCACTCCAGACCAATAAAATCAAGTGCCTAATCCACACGTGACGCCCATGACCATACCCACCTTCTTCTACAGGTGTACAAGGACAAACACAAAGGAGAAGGGCAACAAGCATCAATATCGGGGATAGAAATATGATCAAACTTAATGTACAAACTGAGAGGTGTTTCAGTGACTTGTGCATTACCTCTTTGAAACCTCTGTTCTTGATGTTGAGCTTCTTAGCATTAACAAAGTCAAAAAGTTTGCCGTACTCCTCTCTAGAAGGGAAAGAGACAAAGTAGGAGTTATTTATTTTAAATTAATTAGAATGGCTTAACAA
The DNA here is from genome assembly GCF_036321145.2 of Pelmatolapia mariae. Lineage (NCBI taxonomy): Eukaryota > Metazoa > Chordata > Actinopteri > Cichliformes > Cichlidae > Pelmatolapia > Pelmatolapia mariae. Next base: position 26,226,958 of record NC_086228.1, read on the forward strand.
TATAATCAAAAACCAAATGTCTCACAAGCCTCAATTCAGCATCTAAAACTGCAGAGCTTCCCTTGGAAGCTCATGGACCTGAAGCTGAACGTCCTTAAAATAAAAGAACTCATAATGGACTTCAGGAGGCACAGACAGGTCCACTCCCCTCTGATTATAAATGGAGAACGGGTGGAATTTGTCTCCACCTTTAGGTTTATGGGCACTCACGCCGATCTTATCTGGACCCACAACACAAACGCAGTGGTAAAGAAGGCCCAACAGCGGTCCTGAGGAAGAATAACCTGGACCAGAAGCTGCTGCAAATTTTCTGAATTTCAGAAGTCATATTGTTTAGACCCTGTGGCAAAAGCAGCACCCACTGTGTTGACCTTTCCATTCTGCTCCCATATGAGAAATGCATTATCACCAATTTAAATGTGAAAACTGTTCCTTCTCTGAAACTCGATTCTCATTTGAATATACTACTGTCAAAATCAAGCCTCAGCTGTTCAAATGCAATCTTGAAACATTAATACATGCTTTTACAACATATTGTCTTGTTTTGATTACGGCAATGCAATGCACATGTCTCCATTTCTCGACTAAAGCTGGAGTAAAATGCTACTGCTTGATTTTTTAAATCAGGTTAAAGCAAGTAAGAGCACATAAGCCCAATTTCAGCTTCCCTTCAATGGCTTCCAGGTCATTTACAAATCGATTTTAAAACCCTTTCATTTGTTTTCAAGTCTCTTAATGGTGGTGCCCCATTGTTTCTTTTTCTGCTCCAGCCATATGTCCCACTGGTTCTCTCAGGTCAGTAGACCAGCAAACTTGTGGTTTGCCATTGCACATCAAGCAGGCTCCTTTTGTTGCTGCTTTTAAATCCCTTAAAAGCACACTTTTACTCCCTGGCTTTGAACCCAGTGAGATGTTGACTGTGATTTTAAGTTATATTTTATGCACTCCTTTATTGTTTCACTTCTACAGCTCTTTTGTGTTTGGTATCTGTTACCTTTTGGCCTGTGCTTTATTTCCTTTATTTATGGTTTTATTTTTCAGCACAATGGTTACCTCTGTTGTTGTTTATAAAAGTGACATTATAAATATGTAGTATGGCAAGTTGTGCTGATGGACAACGATGTCGATGATGGCTCACCTGTCTCCATTGGTCAATTATGATATAGGTTCAGATGCCAAAATATGGAGACTCTTGTCCACCATTAATGCATTCCATTAAGATATTTCTTACTGTGACTTTCATAATAACATGAATCTGTCTCAATCCATCTCAATATTGCTTCATATTTCATCTCCACTTATACTCATTTGTAACCGACATTTCACTGGCGATCCCACATGGGGACAATCAGACCATGGCAATCACCCAACCCTAGAGTCATCCATAGGAAATGCTCATCCTCCTCCATATTTTGGCACATGAACCTATATCATAACTGAGCTCCTGTCTGAGCAGTACAGTGCTGGCAAAAGCTATAAACAAAATAAAAACATGGTATTAGCAAGATCTAAATTTATGAACAACATCCTTGTTTCAGAATCTGAAATTACCTACTGTCCTTCTTTTGATGGGAATATAACCCTCCATGTAGGCACTTAACTTAGGTTCCTGCAGCTTCATGTTAAGCTTGAGTTTTGTAGTATATGGCACAAAATCAAATGAAAGTCTGACAACTCTAATGCAGATGATGACTTTTAGTGCTTGGAAGGATCATGTTACATCAGTGGCGATAAGATGGAGATGCTGAATCAGCAGAGTGGTCAATGCAAACAGCCAGAAACCAAAATGGATTTACTCTCATCCTCTAAAGTGAGTTATTAGAAGAAGAAAGAGAAGAAAAAAACCCACACAATGTGAACGAGTGTGACACAGTGAAAATCATGCCCAGACTTGTATATGAATGAATATTCCCCCAGCATGAAACACATAACCAGGATACCTTTGTGTTTTTATGATAGGTCTGCTCCTGTTAACAAAACCTCTCAATGCTCACCTCTCAATGCTGCTAAAAGTGTACTGGTTCCCTTGCTTGGTCTCAATCTCAAAGTCAAAAGAACGTGTTGTGGTGGTGCCTCTGGCAAAGTTGACACAAGAGATCTCTTCAAAGCGCAAGTGAACAGGGGGCTTGTGGACGTAGATGAAACCCCTTTCCAAAGGATAGAGGAGGCCTGAGGATGCCTTGTAAGAGCAGGTGATGCACTGGGCTCCTGAGTGTCTGAGGAGGAAGAGATGAACGCCCAAAGAGTGACACAGTTATACTTAATTTTGCAAATAAATAAATGAATAATTTTTTTTTTTTAATTGTTTTTGAAAAACAGAAGTATATGAGATGCCTACCCTTGGAAGTTTCCAGGTACTGTGATTTTACGGTTGACCAAGGCCTTCATCACCCTGCTCACCATCTCATAAAGAGATCCTGACATGAACTTACTGAGTTTACCCTCAAAACGACGCTCCACATCTTCTCTGTTACACACATGGGAAAAAACAAAGTTTAAAACCTTAAAATTAAGTTTTCAGAGTTTCTAAACGATGCAAAGAACAGTTTTTACTGGCACTACTGACTCAGACTCTTGGTTCCCCCTAGTGGACACATGCTTTACAACATTATTCTTCAGTCAAGCTATTCTAGGTCTAGATGCACTCACTCGCTCATGTTGAGGGTTAGGCTAATATCTTCTTCCTTGGAGAAGAGCAGAATGAGAAAGTGATAACGTGTCTGACCCTGCTTGATAGGAGGATCCAGACTGATCTATAAAGAAAACAAAAATGCCACAAAGAGAAAGGAGGTCAGAAAATGCGAGCATTAAATGCTAACACTGTCAACAATAAAAGTCACACAGAAAAGTTCACATACCACAAAGAACATCTGCCTCTGATCCTTGTGTGGCAGCAGGAAAAGACGGAGGACGGTGGTGTAGGGAATCTTGTAATCGAACGTTTTACCATGCAGGTGAAGAAATGTCGGGTAGATACGGATGTCATATCTGAAGAAAGAACAGAGTTAACCAGCTAATTTTCCTAACTAATGTGAATCATATAGTGACTTCATAAGTGTGACTTCATGAAAGTGCAAGGTTTATGCACGCTTTATCCAAATATTCAAAGGCCATTGTATTATTAGGTACATCGGCCTAACTGCTTGTTAACTCAAATATCTGAACAGCCAATCACCTGGCAGCAACTCAATGTACTTCTGCATGTAGACAAGGTCAAGATGACCTGCTGAAGGTCAAAGGTAAAAAACAACAACAAAAAAACCCCCCAACAATTCCCTGGTGTGGTTGGTCTTAATTTCTGCTGCGACATTTGGGCGGTATGGTCAAAATTTGGTGTAAACAACCTTTAAGAATGGATCCAGCCTGCCAGTTCAGGCTGGTGGTAGTGTAACAGTATGGGAATATCTTCTTTGTACAATTTGGCTCCCTTAGTATCAAGTATGTTCAATATAGTGATAAACAGGCCTGTGAGTGACCTACTCCCTGATTCAATTTTTTTCGTTTAAAATCAAATCAGAAAATCGGTAGGTGACTGGATTTGGGTGCTCAAGTGTCAATCTTTTACCTTCCTCTGGGTGTAAGACACTGCAGCTCTTTGAAGATACACACAGCGTCTCCTGTAGCCTGGATCACATCAGCCTTCGATAACACATTCTGGGCAAATGCCTGAATGAAAACACACAGTTTTAGAACTACTGTAAACAAAAACAAAGAAAAGCATAAAAAAACCAAACAAACAAAAAAGCAGAAGTAAAGCATCCTTTGTCACCTCCACGGGATCTTGCCGTTCATCAGACTGACTGGGTGGGACGTAGAATCGGACCTCCATAAGGGAGACTTCTGTGTCGTCATTCTGGTGAAACTCCAGAGTGACTTCGTTCTTCCCTGTGGCACACTGGGAAACGTTGGACAGTGGGACCTCAAACGCTGTGTTGTCATTGACTTCAAAGGATAACAGTGGCCCTGTGAAAGGAAGAAACAAGACAGGAGAGAAACTGACCTCATCTTCAGAGCTCTCCGAGTTGATGTTAAACATCAAACTAATCTTAAATTGACTGTTGATTTTCACCTCACTTATCATCATCAATATTTCAGACATTATTAGTGCGGTGATTCTGAAAAATTTACCTGAAAACTTGGCTGTTCCCCAGTTCCAGCCCTTCACACACATATCCTTCTCTGTCAGCTCCACCTTGTAGTTGGCCTTGAAAAACTCTGAAATCTTCTCAAAGTCCTGGTGGGGTGAGCAGAAAGAATAACAGTGGGGAAAAAAAGGTTGACAGAAGAGAAAGAGGTGAAAACAAAAGGAAGAGAAAGCCTCAAAGTTAGCAATGCAGTCAAAGCACTGGCTCCACATGGGTCAAAGCTTATAAAAACACCACCTAAGAAGAAGGTGGAATGGGATAATTAATCACAACGCAATTGTAACTATGTCCGCCGTTTGGGCCTCTTGGGAACACAGGAGGTGAATGTAATCCATCCACCCTCTCTGTCTTCTTTCCCTCTACACCACCACTGACAATCAGCCTGTTTATTTATCCTGCAGGACCCCTTACAACTGGAAAGAAATCACACAGAGCGACAAACACATGGTCAATCACACTCTCTCTCTCTCTCTCTCTCACACACACACACACACACACACACACACACACACACACACACACACACACACACACACACACACACACGGAGTCCCAGTAGTGCAAACACATGTGGAAGTGATTGTGGTGTGTGAGTGTGTGCAAGGTAGAATGAGACTCTGTGGGAAACCGAATTTACGCACCTGGATATCTGCCTGTCCATGAGGTTATTACAGCCAATTAGAGCCCAGAGATTCAGAATTGTGTGTTTGTGTGTGTGTGTGTGTTGAAGTTCATCAGCATGTTTGTTGACCAGCATTAAGGCATTTTTTAGATAGGAGAGCAGGCGCAAGCAGATGTGTAAATTCATAAAATCAGAGTTTGTGCAAGTTCTCATCTCCTCGATGAAGCTTTGGCAGATTTGTTACTGCCCAGCTCATGAAGTTATAATAAACACAGACCACCAAAAGACACACACACACTTACCCAACATGACCACCCTGTCTGCCTTTTATTAGTACATTTTAAATCCCTGCTTTTCCAAAAGCCTTCATCCACTTTGTTAAAAGATTACTTTCATTATGTCAGTTGGATATTTGCTTTATACAGTTTACTAAGACTAGGCTTAAAAAATAAGTACTGGAAAAAATTTGAGTTAACTGAAACCATTTCAAACAATGTATTACAGAACTAAGTAAAATAAAATAAAAACGTAGAGCTAAATCTCTTTAATTTCACTCCGTCATTGTGGTCAAATCTTTCATCATGGCCAGTCTGATGAGGCGGTTTGGTGGTTATGTTTATTGAGACTGGGATGTCTACATGACTGTGAGTCAAGTGTTTGTATTGTAACTCCTGTTCTCAACTTCTCAAAACTTGCCCCTGGGAAAAAATGAAATAAAAAAAAAAAAAGTAAAAAAACCGTAGTAGTAATAATTATTATTTTTATTATTATTATTATAATTAAAAAAATAGATATCTTTATAGTGTAAAATCTAAACAAGCAAACTCTGGAAACAAAGACTAAACTGAGTAAAAAGTGAAAATTACAACTATTATATAAGAATCCACCCCTTGCCATTTTCTTCATTTAAGATCTTTTCATAAGGAGCTCTTGTACAGCTGTCAAGCAGCTGTATAAAGTACTGTCAACATCTGGACTGAAACCTCAAATACTTGAAACAACCACTCAAACAAGATTATTTTAAACGGAAAAGAAGAAGTGAGCTTTTAATTAGGACCGAACGTAACAATTATTTTATCATTGATTCCTGGAACAATAAGGATTAGGGCCGCCCTCCAAAAACATTGTACCAACTAATCAGTTGATGACAAGAGTCTTGTTTTTGTTTGGTTGTGCACAGTCAAGTCCACCACAGGAAGTGGCTACAGAAAGACATCAACCGTTCATCGATGCAGTTACAGGCGGGATGTTGAGGCTTCTTTTGAGGAGGTAAAAGACACTCAAGAATGTCCAAACTCTGCAGGCATCATTTGTCAACATTAAACACGGTTTATCTAACATTAGACAGTCAGCATCTTGCTTCTCTAACATCAGACACAAAGTTTCCTCATGAACCACAGAGCGAGCACTTTGTTTCTTTAAAGGCTTGCTACTATGTTACTTTTATGTGCTATGCAATGTTGCCCTGCATTAACAATGTTACTTAAAAGATTTTCAGCCCTGAAACGATTTTGACATAATCTAAAACAACATAGATTGAAACGAATAAATTAATGTCAAACTGCAAGACTTTTACTACATATAGTCTGTTAAAAAAAAAAAAAAAATAAAATAAAATTAAGGTTTAAACTTAAAACATTTTAAAATATATACCGGGTATAAATATCCACGCAGTTGGATCTTTGTGTTTGATTTGGCACAGACTTTGCCAAAATCAACTAGCTTTGCGATCCCCCTACGATTGGTTTTAAATGCATTTATAAATACATGTTTTTAAGCACGTGTGGCTCAATCGTGTTTATATGTAGGCACCATCAAAGGCCAATTTTAAGCCAGGAAAAATCCTGTAGAGGTACAAAGACTAAGCAACTCATTATTTGAACTAACAGCTGGCAGAAAAACGTTTGGGCAGGGCTAGTTTACGCTATAAAATCTCAAAAAGCTGCAAAACAACAACATAAATACTGAGGTGTTGTCTAGCTCTATCCTAAAACACAAACAAGCTGCGTTACAACAATACTGAGCTGTGATTTAAACGATTAACTACCTATGAATTGTTTCTGTTACCTGTCAAACTATTTCAACTTTACATGCAGGGTGGAAGCCTTTAGTACCTGACAGTTTGACGCATGAGGCCAAAACACTTTTGAACCCCAACAGCAAAATGCATCCACAGTGGGCTGCTGCATACATTCAACACCACACTCGCAATGTCAGCAACAGCGTTATGGGCCAGCTGCACTCTAAACATGTGAGTGACATGAACATAAGTGAAATCCATGCTTTTCTACACCTTCTGCTCCTCCACATGACAGTTACAGGTCAGCTATATAACAGACTATCTGGCAGAGATTCACCATCTTGCTCAAGAACGCTTCACAGGGACAAATGAATCAAAGTGTCTGCTCCGCACGCCAGCAGCTAAACCTCCAGCCAATTCTCGATTACCGACACTAACCGTGGGATAATAAACAATGACATCACGGCCTGCGCTCCAGGTTGAGAGGATCCATCTTGAAAAAAAATACGCTGATTAACCCCAGGAGACAGCCGCAGACTCCAGGTTAATACCCGCTCCTCCATCTCAGAGTTGTACTTGTGTGTTGACATTCCCCACACACTCAGAGCAGCAGGGAAAAGGCAGAGCAGGGGAAAAAAATGGAGTGATAAAAAACAAACACGACCACAATTTTTTCTTGTCTGTTTTCTGAGCCAAATTGTTTCAGTGGATTGATATAAACACTGACTCACATGAGCCGATGATTACACTGTTTATGGAACACACATGCTCGTGCTCGTTTCCCTCATTAATCCCATTAGGAGCTTCGGGGAGAAGAGCAGATTCATTCGCATACTTCTGACACACACGCACACGCACCCTCAAGTGGTGGCATTTTCGCAAGATGGTAGTGTTTTTCCTGAGGAAATGTCAGACAGGGAATGGAAGTTGTTTATCAGAGGTCCCCTTGCTTGGGTTACATCCCTGGCTATAAACACAGCGCTGAATAAACCAGCAGTGTGTGTCAGTCTGAAATATTCCACTGCTGCCTTGTTCTCCTCCAAGTAAGGTAACAATTATTTCCCAGAAACGGAGAGAAAAGATTTAGATCCCAGGAAAAAAAAAAAAAAAAAAAAAAAAAGAGACAAACCTCAGAGACTGATCAGAGATATGAACCACACACACACTTACCCAAATCTACAAAACAGCCTGCAGGCAAGCAATGTGCATCCAGAACTCACCGTGTCCCTGAAGCCATCGTATTTGTAGACGTGTCCCGTGCTGGTGCCAAGTTTGATGCCATGGCCTAAGCACACCCGCCTCCACTGGGCCAAATTGAGCTCGCTGGCAGGGATGCTATCCACCTTCCCCGTCTTGCTGCTCTTATAAACCACATTCTGCTTGCTGAAACGCAGCCGTCCGTCATTCTGCAGCGAGATATTGAAAAATGAAAAACTCAAATATTTTATACATAAACTAAAAAACACTGGTTACAGCTTTCCAAATGGGAGTTTGCTCACATTTATTTTTTAAGTTTGATGATTAGTTTAGATTTAGATTAATTTACAAAACAAAAATCCAGATCTTCTTATTGTTTCCGTACTCGTGGGCATGGATACCCTCTTTACAATAGTGATTTTACAAGAAAAAAAAGAGTAAATGTTTTTTCAGCAAAACAAAAATTCTGCAGCTGAGCCGATGACAGTTTCATTTTTTTCACACTCATGGCTAAGAGTCAATGCTAACAGCATTTAAAGGCATCTTATTTTTACTAGGTTGTTGTGTAATGATACAATAATACAGTGCCATAGAAAAGAATTTTCCCTGTTCCTGACTTCTTAGTATTTTGTCACACATGTTTCAGATCACCAAATTGTAACATAAGATAAAAAAAATAACCCAAGGAAAGACAAAATGCAATTTTTAAAACGATGATTTTAATTATTAAGAAAAACAAACAAACAAAAAACTAAAATATCCAAACATATCTGGCACATCTTAAATCATGAATTAACTGCGATTAACCACATTTTTTGGAGAGCTGAGTTCAATGCCACACCAAGGCCTGATTACTGCCAGACCTGTTTACTTAAGAAATCACTTAAATAAAACCTGTCTGACAAATCGTAGTTGGCTAAAAGATCCAAAAAGCAACACATCATGCTACAGTGAACAGATGAGAAACGAAGTAACTGACATCTATAAGCCTGAAAAGGCTTATGAAGTCATTTTAAGGCTTTGGGACTCCAGTGAACCACAGTGAGAGCATGTTGAGAGTGTTGAACCTTCCCAGGTGTGGTCGGACTATAAAAATTACTCCAAAAGTGCATCAATGACCCATCTAGTAGGTCACAAAAGAACACCCAGAGCATCATCTAAAGAACTGCAGGCCTCACTTGGCTCAGTTAAGGTCAGAATTCATGACTGAACAATAAAAAAAAAAAAAGAGAGACAAAAAAAGAGGCAAAAATGGCATCCTTGGGAGCGTTACAGGGTGAAAACCACTGTTGACCAAAAAGAAAACGAAAGCTTGTCTCACGTTCGCCAAAAAACATCTTGATGATCCCCCAAGGCTTTTAGGAAAATATTCGGTGGATTGACCATACAAAAGCTACCCTTTTTCACTCTTTACCAGAGACTCCTTAAGGAGAATGCCCATCCAGCAGTTGGTGCCCTTCAGCTCAGGCAATGTGATTAGAAAGACACAAGCAAATCTACCTTGAAATGATCAAAGGCTTAATCAAATCTGGACTTATATCCAACTGAGACTGCCAATTGCTTTGGTATGATCTAAAACAGCACATTTGTGACTGAAAACCTTCCAGTGTGGCAGATAAAACAATACTGCACAATTATTGCTCCCAAGCGTGGCACAACCAGTTATTAGGTTTAGGAGGGAGGTAATTGAACCAGGGGCAGGCAGGTTTGGGTAGCTTTTTTCCCCTTAATAAATGAAAAACTCATTTTAAAAACTGCATTTTTTTTAATTTACTCAGGTTATCTTTTTCTAATATTAACATCTGTTTGAAGATTTGAAAAATCTGAGTGACACAAATAGGCAAAAACAAACAAACAAAAAAAGAAAAGAAATCGGAACTGCAAATAATTTTGCTCTGACCCATCAGCTTATCTGCAAATAAGAGCACAGGAGCTGATATTTGTCTGCCATGCCACTTCAAAAGAGACTGCAATGAAGCCCTGACAGAATTTGAGAGCAGAGCTGGTGGGTGAAGATACATACCCAGGAGCCTTTAACCTCCTGGTAGATCTCGTTGAACTCCAGTGTGTCTCCCATTTTGGCTACAGGCGATGACTGATGCTCTACAGACAGACAGAGACGGAGGAAACGGCATTAAATACAACCAAACATCTACAACGAGGCTTATGTCACGCCTGGTTTTAAAACCATTCCCAGATTGTGGCATGCTGGGGTCTGCATTTTGTTGTTGCTCCTCACGGTGGGAAAGTAGTGTGGTGTTGATGAAAACATGAGCAAGCACGCAGCGACTGAGCCAAAACACCCGAGAGGCAGAAAGCAGCCATCCTGTGAGTGTGCAAACTATAAAAGCAGCTTCGTGCTGAATTTGGGTCTTTTCGTGTTATTTAATATTTCCGTTTATTAGTCTTTAAAGAACTGAGTGAAGTTCTGAGCCAGCTAACAGCTAACTATGAACAATTAAAAGAAAGCTCTGCCCGGCGAAAGTTTACTAATATCGTTATCTTATGGCGTGAATGTGTCAGCGACAGTTGGGTCTTTGTGTTTCTCGAAGCAACCCTTAACTATCATCCATGCTGCGCAACTAACAATAGCTAGGCTAACTTCAACTGCAGAGGGTACGCTTCTTTTAGACAACGATGTGGGACCGTTTCCAACTGAATTCTCAAATTGCATACGGCACGCGCTAGAACGCCGCCCGCTCGGGCTGGTCCTAAGTTAAAATCCAGCGCTCCATCAGCACTAGGCCGGTAAAAAGAAATCATGTAAATATTTGGGGTTATTGTAACAAACGACGTCGCTCAAAGCAATTAATTGTGCGCCACGCACTCCCTCGTTGCTTATACATATCAAAAAATGAATTTCTATAGAAGCGAGAATGCAGAGTTTAAAAAAAACTCCAGGTCTTACTGTGACAGTGCTCAGCAGCTTCGCCTGTTTTCCCGCGTGTAGCATCGGGAGCTAGTCACAGGAAACACTCAAACGGTGGCTCGTATTTGCTTCCGGTTTTGAGACGTTACCCCCCTCTTCCTTTGAATCACTGAGGTGTTTGGTGGGTAGTAAATTACAAGGATTCTGAAGTGGTTTTAAAGCTGAGGTCTGTGTGAAACTTGGACAAAAAAACAAAAAAAAACAAAACAAAAACATTTTGTTACGGAGACTGCGCAGGACAGAATGCGTTGCAGTAACCGCTCATCACCACTGGGTGGCACAGAGCACAGCTAATGAAGCTGGTATGGCAGCCTTTACTTAGTGCCAAAAGGTTTAATAACATAGTATTAAACACAAACTATAACAATACTGATGGGTTTATTTTTTAATAAATTACAACAAAAGAGTCAAATAGGAATATTGCATCATTCTAAATAGTTATTTAGACTCTTATAATACGACATATGGACAGAGGTAGGAAGGCCCCGGATCAAATAGGCTAGTACGCATGGTCCAACTAACCTTATTGAAAACCTTAAGGCAAAATGCACAGTTTGGCCTTTATTTCGTTTTAAATCTATTTAAGAAAATACAACATAAGGCAACCAAACAGAAATCGGCCAAATAAATGAACCCTCTTCCCCTTCAAAACAGGGCCTCAGCAGGCCTGAATTAAATCGGGGCGCATTTAAGGCCCTTATCGTTTGAGGTGAGTTTAAAAGTGCGTTTTCACATTCTCTCTCTCTCTCTCTCTCTCTCTCTCACACACACACACACACACACACACACACACACACACACACTCTCTCTCTCTCTCTCTCTCTCTCTCTCTCTCTCTCTCTCTCTCTCTCTCTCTCTCCCTACATCAGCACACGAGGCTGAAACAAACCGACGAAGCTTTTGGCAAAGTCCTTGAGGACCCCCTCCTCCGTCTCCTCCACCTTAATCCAGCCTTGAGGATACACTGTCAGTCCGTATAACTAGACTACTTTATTCAACCACATGAACCGGTGGGCCTGACGGATTTTGGAATATCTCAGCGATTACGAAAGAATTTTACTTGGATCCGGGACAAATAAGAGTATCAGCAGCGGTGCTTCGGGGCGCGATACGGCGCTGCATGCCACGGGCTGATGTTCTGGCTGGCACGCTGAGTGACAGCTGGAGGTGAGAGAAGAAGATCCAGAATAATCTCACTGTCAATAAAAAACTAAGACCTGAGGAATGGAGGGAGAAGAAAAGAAGCGCAGGACAAGCAAGCAAACACTTGCCTTCATTCTCCCGCAAAGAAACAGAAAGGAAAAACAAAAAAACAAAAAACAGGCGTAATATTTTTAGACGCAAATTATTTCCTTTATTATTCGCGCCCCAGTTTAATTAAAATACAGCCTTGATTTTTTTTGTTATGTTATTTCACTTTATTTGAGATTTTTGTGCAATATTATTAGGCCTACTTTAAACGAATAGATTTAATGTACATTTTTAAACTAATTTGGTCTCTGCGTAAAGAGGACAAAAGAGAAAAAAAACATTTCGACTGTTTGGTAATTTATTTTTTACTTTAAGTGGAAGCGTAAATGCTTAGTTAAATTAATAATGATAATTGTTATTGTAATAAAAGGGAAAAAGAGAGAGAACATGTAATTCGTTCCGTATTTCCCGGACGATTTGAAGGTCACGCTGGCCTCAGCTGAACGGATCAAATCGGACTCGCACCTTGTTAAAAGGAAGCAGATTTAAGATCAAACGGCCGAGCTTACATCGAGTTCCCGAGGATGACGAGAGGAGAGAGAGGAAGAAATGAGTTGTGACAAGTCTCGTGGTTCAGCGGCTCTGTCAAGTTGAGCCGTGATGCGTCAACCCGGTGAATCACCACCATTTACTGAAGAGGAGGAGGCGGATAACGAAAGAAGAAGGAGAAGAAGAGACAGGGATGTGAAGGAGGGGAGGAAATAAGTGGAAAGGGTAGAAAAAGAGGAGGAGGAGGAGGTACAAAAAGGCTCCGCCGTCATTCAGTCTGTCGCACAGACCACACGCACCATAGTCAGCGGATCGTCAATATTTCAACTCCATCCTGAGAACCTGAATATAACAAATATTTCACTTTAAATGACTGGATCGGCATCACCTGTGTTTCACTTTATCTTCTCCTGAGCAGATTTTATTGAGCCGATTAGACGAAAAAAAAAGAAAAGGGTTTGCGGTTCTGTTTAATCTCCAAGAGGAGAGAGGAGATCATTATCGGGTTCTTTCTGCGCTTAGTGGATGAACTTCTGAGAGCGCACCGACGTGGATAAAAGGATTTGAGGAAAATGAGGAGATTCTGCGGAGGTAAGACCATGAATCTAAAACCTTTTATGGAGAGATGGGTGGAAAAAGAAAAACTTTGTTGCCAGACAGAGTAAAATTACAGTGGAATCAAGTGGAATTTCCTTTTTTTTTTTTTTTAACATTTCTTTCTTTTACACTTAAACGTTTGCTTTATTATTTAATAATTTGTTTTGCCTTGCATCTCTAATCATTATTAAAAGTTGTGGCAAAAGCGCCGAGGTTGGATATTTTAGTGCGTAATTCCCGCAAATATGATCCTTTCTTGTGTAGCCTAAGGGTTTAACTGCGCACGTTTCTTCCACTTAAAACCAAACATCAAATTACCCCAATTATCAAAACAGTTTTTTTTATAATCCTGGAAAGAAATCCCTTAATTTTATTTTTTAATATTTATTTTTCTTGTTGTTATTTTAAATATAAAATGAGTTTAAAAGTTGTTGTGAGTCATCTCTTCACATTTGGAAATTACTGGTGAAGGAGCACACGTGGGTTTAGTGGTCCATCATCCAATTCTCTGAGGGTTATCAGAAAAAAAAAAAAACAAACAGAGTAAAAAAATGGATGGAAATATGAATGGAGCGAAAATATAGGAAATGTAATTTTAGGGTAATTTAGTGTTAAATATCCATGTGAGAGGGATGGCAGGAAGAGAGTGTGAAAAAAAGAGCGAGAAAGGCTGAAAAATGTCTGTGAGAGCGAAAGATGGATGGGGAGGGGTCTTATTCACAGTAAAGGGGAAAAAAATGACTGGGGTTGAGGGGGTCAGACGCAGCTAAAGCCCCTGTCTAGTTAACTGTCACTGATATGACAAAGTACATGATTCACGTTAGTCACACACACACACACACACACACACACACACACACACACACACACACACACACACACACACACACACGCACACACACTTTTCCCCTGGGACCACTGGTGCGGCTGCTGCTCCATGTCTAGGAGACGAAGGGAAAAGGAGAAGTGAAAGAAGAAGGAAAGATAAGCAGCTACTGAAGGATGGCCCATGACGAAATGATGCTCTGAGCAAAAAATATAAATAAGAAAAAAATCACCAGCTCTGCTGCTTTCTTCTTCCTCCTCTTCCTCCGTCATCCTCCTCTCTCGCTCTCTGTCCCATCTTGAGTCTCATGTCACGTATAGTGTAACTTTAGAAGGACAATAAACAGAAAGCTGACTACAGAACAAACCGATACTCGGAGCAAATAAATACACAGAAGGCTCGGCTGTCTTTGTCTTACACACACACACACACACACTTTGGATTTATCTCGACACAGATGCACAGATACACGCTTTTCCTCATCACTGTCTGACTTTTGTGTACACACACGCAGACAAAGACTGTTATTGCCCCGAGGCTTGAATTAGTGTCAGTGTGTTTCAGATAAAAGCTTTAGTATGTGCTGGACCCGTTAACTCCAAAATGCTGGCTAAAAAGGACAAAACAAAGTCAGGGTGAAAAGAAAGAGAGGTAGGGATAAATGGAGAGAGAGCAGAGGAGGTGGAAAACAGGATAAAGTGAGCCTTTCACATCTTTTTATTCGCTGCAGCGCCATCCCCAATTCTTCACGGTATACGTGAACGTCAGGAGGATGTGTGTGGAGGGGGAGAGAGACAGATAAAAGTAAATAGAGAAGGAGAGAGGGAGAAGGAGGAACTGGCGGTAGAGGGGTTAATGCAGTGCAGATTGACAGAAGTTAGCAGCACCCAGAGGGAAAGAGAGCGGAGAGAGAAGGGGGGGACTGATATAAAATGAGTCGGTCACGCTTTGAACAGTTACACATGCTGTTTACATTTTTCCCAAATTAACATGGCCCCTCGCTTCACAAAACTCTCCCTCACCGGCTCCCTCGTGCTCCCCTCCACCGACCCCTTTTCCTCTTCCTCCTCTTCTTTCCCTCCGTCTATCCTTCAAGGCTCCAAAATATCTTCCTCACTTCCAGATCAAAACTTAAAAAAAAAAAATTGCAGTAAAACAAACAAACAAACAAAAAAATCTGTCTTTTATATCCTATTAAAGTAACCAAACGCAAAGTTTTAGTGTATGTGTAGCCAGTATTTTAAAGTTACAGCGGTTCTTTTAGATTTTTATATACCGTGTGTCACATTGAGTGACTATTTAACAATGCGTCGTATAAGAGAAACGCATAAACACTTCAGCTGGAGTGAGTAACGTGCAAGGGAAGCCGGAGAATGAATATAACTGAGTAAAAGGTTCTTGACAAAGTGGCGTAAATTGGTGAATTTACACAGGCCGGCGCATACACACAGACACAAAAACCCAGATGATACAAGAGTCAAACTGCTCAGAGCACAAGCGATAATGATAAGGACCCGTACTCCACCAGCACATGGGTGTTTCTTTAAAGAGAATCGGTGTATGAATCTAAAAGATAATATATAGGGACAGCTGTCCAATGGATAAATTAAAAGGTTGACCCTAAGCTGACCTTAAGGGTATAGAAAGTGTATAGAGGCACTTTCAGGAGGTCTGGAGCTATTACATATTTACATTATCGACAGTTGTGCCTTTTAATCTGTTAGTTATCTTCCGAAAGACGAAGGTAAGGACTATTTACAGTCCTTACCTTCGTCTTGTTTTGCCGCTATTATTTTCCCTCTCCTGTGAGATGATAAAAAGCGGTGAAGCTGAAGAATTTAAGTAGCTGGAAGTAAATAATATTTTGCATTTTTTCCTTTGTATTCCAAGTCCTTTTATACTCTTCAATGCTACCTCGTATTTCGATAAACAGCTCCGTATTTTCCACCTCCGCTCTTCGGCTTTCCATCAAGGCCGTGGAGGAGCAGGGGAGTCTCGATTCGGCAGTGGATTCTCGTCTGATTCTGTTTACGGGGTGTTTTTCTAAGCGAAATCCGTGAGTTCGGGGATGGCAAGTGGTGGGGGTTCGAGGTAAATTAAAAACTGAAGGTCTGACAAAAAAAGAGGGAGGGAATGAGAGATGTTGATGGAGGGAACGAGTGGAGCCAATTAGTGAAAGGAAGAGAAGGGAAAGGTAATTAGGGATAGAAAGGAAGGAGACTTTAAAATGGAAGTTTGATGTTTCAGAGAGATTTAAGGAGAGAGTGGTGGAGATGAAGCGACAAAGAAATTGAAACCAAACATGGCGATAAAGCATGGAGCCACTGGAATCCAGTGATTTAAAAAAAATAGGAGGGGGTAGATTGGCTTATAAGGGGAAGAGGGAAACAGACAATGAGGCGAGAAGGGCAGCCGAGCAGAAGATGTTGAGTTTACGACTTGCGAGAAATGGTTGCAAAGAGAAATTCTGGGCATGAACATGATTTTTATTGGATTTTTTTAATGTGTGTTTTCTTTTGCTTTTGTTTTGGGGGTCATTGATGTTGTTTGGCAACCCCAGAGTGTGTCCAGTGCCAAGAGGATCAATTTGAAATTCACCATGAACAAACTCCAGAGGAAGGAATCTCGTGAGGGAAGGGATGGGAAAAGTTTGCACATGTGTGTGTGTGTGTGCTTGACTATGAAAAGGTTTGTTTATATGTATTGCTCTGTATAACGCCTGTGCATGCACGGATCTACACTCCAGTGTGCACTCTTTATACATATGTCTGTGTGTGTGTGTGTGTTGAGTTAGTGAAGGAATGCACATTTGATTGAGTACAGACTGCACATAAATCTGGCCTTTAACTGTACACAGATAGACAAAACTGACCCTGACCCCAGAATGTCAACCTTCTGTCCATTTGGCCTGTGTCCCCCCCATCCTTTATATCAGTAAGGCGATGCATGGCTTTCCCCCTGGCATCCACTGGTGTGTTTATGTTTTTTTGTATATGTTATGGCTGAGGACAAAATTGCCACCAGGTACAGTACAGCCGAATAGTTTAAAACAATGGAAAAAGCAAACAGCTCCTCTGATTTTTGGCTCGGATGCTTCCTTTCTGTCATCAGAGCCACATTGAGGCTCCAGCTCAGCCTCTGCCACGTTAGCTGGAAGACAACAAGCGTACAAGACAAGGCAGAGGATCCGTTTTTCATTTAGTGGCTCCAGGATGTGGATTTCAGCGAGCGCATATCGATAATTTGTGAACTTGTTGATGTTGGCAGTGACGCCCACGCTCACAGTGTCTGATGAGGGCCATAACACTGAGCTGGAGCTTGAATTTGTTCTGCATTCATATAATGTCGGCAGGCTGGGATGGACAGGAAACGCTGGGGGCGGCTGCGGCTCAGGAGGTAGAGCCGGTCGTCCTAATAAGAAGGGAAAGAAGCGTTCCTTGGGAAAGACACCCATTCCCAATCTGATGCATCCATCTGTGTGTGAGCTCGATGAAGTGCTTAAAGTTAATAGAGTAAAGTGTATGAATGGGTGAATGTAGCTTTTAGTATAAACGCGCATAGAAGAGGTCGGTAAGGCTAGAATAGCACTACACGAATAAAAGGCTTTTACTATTTGTTCCATTTTTGCAGTGTTATTTTATTATGTTTTTGTGGTGTTATTATTTGTAGTGCTGTCCTAACAAATGGAAACAGTATGATTTTAGTTTACTTTTGCTTAATTAATTCTATTAGTGTTCGTATTAGGATTATTTAGAAGTCCCTGCCAATGGAGGAATTACATCTAAGCAATTGTTTCCAGATGTTAGTGGACAATGTTGTTGTTGTTTTTTTTTGAGCTGTCAAAAGTTTCTGACATCTCTGACTCAGAATCACAATCATCGGCTCACATGAATAGTATTTGCAGGGTCTGCTGCCGGGTCTGATCATGACGTGAGTCCGGTCATTTTAGCAAATATTGAACAGATTATATCGAGATATCTTTCTTAAAGTCTGGAGAGAAAAAAAGCATACTCAAAAATCAGTCACGGAGCTGAAATATAACCTCAATATTCCAATCACGGATTGCAGCAAAGTGGAAAATATCTGGAAACATCAGTTATTTCTGTCCCTAGTGATGTTTGATATTGTCCTCTGGTGGAGTAGAGGAATTCTTCACAGCGACTAGATACAACTAATGTGTGACGAGTGAGGGAATTAGCATCCATCTCTGGATTTTGGTTCAGGAAAACATGGCTTGGGTTTGCAAAAGGTTAAATCTTCTACTGTACACACAGCACTTATATGTATGTATGCACATGACAACATCCGATCCTATCCAATCAGCATTACACAGGAAATAATAAACATCATGAATCTAGAGCTGATTTACAACATCTTCTATGTTCTTAGGTTTCATCTCTGTTTCAGACCTCTTTCAAGTGGTTAGAGCGATGGAGGGCAACCTTTTTTGGCACCCGAGTAAGTTTTTCCTGGACCAGACCGGAGAGATTTGCTTGCACATGGTTTTCCCACAATACCAAATTCTGTTTAAGTGCTTGTTTAAAACCTCAAATGGTGATGCATGCTGGAAAAGATGAAATACCAGTCCTCTCAGATGGAAGCGACACAACACCCACAAACACTGGGTCACTGGTTTACCAAAACAGCGTCTGGAGTGTAAAATGTCAAATGTCCTTTTACCCTTGAACACATCCTTGCGCCCTAACGTTCAACTCTGAACCCTGACCCCGTGTTGGTGTTTAATTCTGAACTATCTGGAGCGCACAAGCTCTGCTGCCAGAACCTCACGTTCAGCTCTGCTCTGCAGATGGCAACCAGACTCCAGAGTGCCAGAACTGACTTTACACCGGCGAACAAACCGAAGATAAAAATATGATCTGTTGCAAATAAAGGAGCCCCCCCCCAACCCACCTCACCCCATGTGTGCATATGTGTAACTCTAATAGGTACATGTGTGTAGACTCACACACACAACTGCGTGGAAGCAGGTCACGGTCGGCCGTTGTAGGGAACTCCTGTGTTGCTGTAATGCAATCCTCCCATGGAGAATGTTCTGGTTTCAACCCTGCCCTGCGGAGTGTGCTTCCACTGCCAGGTACACAGACACAGCCCCAAGCCTACAGGGCTTGCCTTGAAGTCAGGCTATATGCCGACTATACTGCCGTTACTCAATCTAATATTATATAACGACAACGTGGCTTTCGGTTTGAGTTATCTGAGTTTACTTGTACAAAAGAGCGGTTGTTTTTAGCGGCAGCAGAGGCCGCTTTAAGACATGTCAGTGCTCAATCAAAACAACAAGAGACTTTCACGTCTGGCAATCATCTCCAAGCATGTGGCTGCAGACAAAAGGAAACAGTTTGGAACAGTTTGGGTTGATTTTTGCCAAGAAGATTTTTCCTCCTTTATCCCAGACTCCTTTTTCGGTACCTGTTTATTCCCTTTGAAAATGACCTCTCACTGCACACTGTGAGCCCTTGTTTTCTTCAAGCTTGTTTACTTCAAGACTCAACGATGTCGTGTTGGTTTCGGGGTGTTTTGATGCTAATGGGGGATGTTCAGTGGGAGGAGCCAGCTGCTTGATGAGCTCCAAATGTTTAGCCGTTGCTGAAAGATGCTTAGTGCCTCTGACAGGTGACGAGGCGTGAGGAGGAGGCTTGGCTGAGAGGGGTTGCCCTGGATGACTAACTTCAAGGTGTGTGTGGGAGTTGCCACGGGCTCAGAAAATAGTCTGGGCAAATGCCTTGATGTAGTCGGCAACTTGGGGGTCAACAGGTAGGGGAAGAGTCACCTGGTGTGAAAGAGTCCTAACTGCTTGTTTAATCAAGCAGTTAGGGCGTTGTTTGCTTAGATTTTGCCCTGTCACTCAAAGCATGACATGCATTTTTAATCCTGTTTTAATTTGAAACTGTCTGTCATCTGCTATTAAGTGAGGCTATAATAGAAGCAGTTGCCATGTCACAGTGCATTTTTTTAAATTAATCAAATGAAGTGACCTAATTAAACCTACTTATTGCTGCATTCTAGTGGTTTGTTTTTGTTTCCGATTTTTAGGTGAGTCATAAATAATCACTTACTTAATATAGAGAGCTAAATCTCTTCCTCAGTGCAGTTATTTCTGGGACGCTTTTGCATATCACTCAGTTTCAACCCAACCCTGTGTGGGAGTGCATACTGATATGGCAAATATGGTGAGTCAGAGAAGGAAAAAAAAAGGTGTTGACTATTTAAAACTGAAACCATTTATTTATTTATTCTATTTTATTTATACCCAAGTGAACGCTAGGGGTAAATGTTCTGCAGGGTGATGAAGCAATTCCCTTAAAGTCTCATATTAGTCCTGTGGGGCCCCCGTAGTGAAATATCAAAGGGAGAGAGAAAAGGGAAATTGAGGAGCAGGCGAGCTAATCAGGGTTAATTGTCTGCTGTTATTCCGACCTAAGGCATGCGAGAGATAAGATCGCTGAGAGGAGAAAATGAGGAAAAAGGTATGACAGGGAAGATAGGAACGCTGGAGTAGAGTGTGACTAATCTGGAAGCAGAAAGGGATTGCACTGGTCAAACAACAGGAGGCTTGAGGTGTGTTTAAGCCAGAGGAGATTGAGCATAAGAGAGAAAGCGGACACACACATAAACACACACACACACACACACACACACACACACACACACACACACACACACACACACACACACACACACACACACACACACACACACACACACACACGTGTGTATTTATATCCTTGTGGGGACATTTCATTGACACAATGCTTTCCCTAGCCCCTTACCCTAACCCTAACCATCAAAAATAAATGCCTAACCCTGACCCTTACCCTAAACCTAACCATAACCTAATTGTAACCCTGACACTAAAACCACATTTTGAGGCTCAAAAATGCCTTCAAACTCGTGGGGACCGGGATTTTGGTCCCCACAAGGGCTGTTTGTCCCCACAAGTATAGTAAACTACCAATTTTTGGTCCCCATGAAGATGTTAATACCCGTCCACACACACACACACACACACACACACACACACACACACACACACACACACACACACATTGTGAAATGCATATTTCACACCTGTTGAGCAGCAGCATGGTTTGCCCATAATTACAAGCATGAATCACGGCCTGCCGTCCAGGTGTCAGGAGGATGGAGGGGGGGGCGGAGAGGATGATGGAGAGCAGAAATGAAAAGAGGAAATGTTTGCAGGGCTCCATTGAGAGGCTGAAGCAGTGCTGAGAGAGTGAGTTAGCGAGCAAAGGGAGAAAGTGTGAAAGTGTCCAGAGAGAGAACGCATGGGACGAAGAGAAGTGGACGTACATGAAGTTCCTTAATGTTGAAAATCACCTTTCAGCTCCAATTTTCCAATTTTCTCAGTTTGAAACCAGAGACAGGGGCACTGAAAGGTTTCTGCTCTTACAAACACACTGCCCCCCCCCCCCCCCCCCCTCTCTCTCTCACACACACACACACACAATCATTGTATACACTCTCAGCAATGCGAATTTAATCCACATATATAATTACGGCTACAAACATTCTCACAAACACTCACACAGTAACATGAAACACCTACACAAACACTCTGAAACCTAAACAAGAAGTCCACAGCAAACATACAACCCATACAAACACATTAATGTTTGTGATTGTAAAGAAAGCCACATGCCTTTGTTTTCGGGGTTATCGGTCAGGAATGAACGCGTGTGTGCGAGAGTGTGTGCACGTTCAGGCGACTGCTGTCCTGACAGACTGCTGCATTGAACATAGGAGCCATTTGTCTGACTGTCTGAAGCTATTAAACAAGGTTTTATTTGAAGCCAGAGTAAACCTCCGACAGCCAGAAACCTCTAAAATTAGATTGGAAACGGAAAAAGCTTTATTGGCAGTGTCAGATGACTCTGACCTGGCAAAATGTAAACAGACAAGGCCATCGTCATAGAGACAAAGAAATAAACTGGAATATTGTAAAAAAGAAAAATTCCTATAAACAGTGTGATGCGACCAGAGAAAAGCTAGGAAACTGTTGCTGGAGGTGATTTTCTTTTTTCCTGGTTTTTTTTTTTTTGCTTGTTGAGCTCCCAATCATCAAAATTCATTTGAAAACTCATCATCCAAGTTAAATAATGACAACACGTCTGAGAAAATAAATTTCACCTCTCTGTTTTTACGGCAAATACCTCTACAACGTGCGCTATTTAACGCTTGGACACCCAAGACGTGAATGTCATTAAAGACACATCTCACAGTGTTTTCTTTGTTTCTCCATAGTTGAGCACCAGCTCGTCTTGCTATTGGCCGCTGCCATGGCCACCGCAGTGGATGCTCTCCACAACCTGGCCAGCGAGAGGAGTTCGATACAGAGCACCTATGAGCTCACCAAATACCTGGAGTATCAGCTGAAAGAGATCAAAGACGTATATGTGAGTAGTTTTGTGATATGTTCAGTCTTTTACCAAAATGTCTTCATCAGAGAGACAAAAAGTAAATCATTTCCAAATAGGAATGCATATACATGAATACACAAGAATAAATGAAAATGCTTAAGCAAAATAGCTCAAAACTCACAAATGCACTATTTATCATAAGAATGTATTTAACAGTGACGATGAATATGATCCCTCACAACAATGAAAACGATAGACAGCGAACATCTAGCAGATAAAGAGCCACATATCTGTTATGGTTCCTTTTGAAATTATGGTGAAATTACATGTCATCAAACAGGCACTTTAGTCATTTGCAGTAACTTGCTGGTAGTTAATGTTCATATTCACACTGTGGACGTTTGTGTAGTTAACAAATGAAACTACACACAATTTTGGCCAGAAAGTCCTCAATATGGACAAAAACACTGGGCCAACTACACATTACATCTACAGAAGCTACTCAGGCTATGGAAACTGATGCCATGAAGCACCAGGTGCACAATTTTTGTGCTGATTTTAATGCCAGAGGAGATTCAGAGCTCTGCATTTATTTACTCAGCAGAGCTTTTACATGTGATGCGCCTCATCACTTGGACATCCCCTCTGTAACCTCACCTGTGGTAATGGGACTAAAACACCTGAATTCAAAGATTAAGAGCTGTGGCTAAATGCTTTTGCCCACAGAGTGTATAAGGCAAGGACTAGTTCCCAAAGGGAAGCCTGATGGATGTTATATAGATAGCCACAGATGGCATTTCTCCACTTTCCCATGAATAAAGGAGTATTTCTTTTCTTATACTTGTAAACAAGTACAGCTCTTTGCAATAAATTAAACTGATTGACATGTGGCTTTTTTGTAATATATTATAATGCCTTTCTCTCAGCAAAATAATTAATGAAGTAGCTTTTTCTTTTTACCAGTTTCTCCCTCGGGCGATTTTGCTGTAGCTGAGCTGCTCCCTGTGTGAATTAAATTTTTCGTTTGTAAACCACTTCAAAGTAACTTTCCCAACACTGCCAGGCCAAAGATAAGAAAAATAATAAACGTAACAGATAATGAGAACTGGGAACAGTTGCTTATTTTGAGTGTAGTTTTAAAATGGCTACAGTTGGGGTATATCTAAGCTCCGTGGGGAGCTGATTCCAGCTGTGGGCAGCAGGATGGCTAAAAGCCATTTCACCATGTTTGGTTTGAGTTGACCAATCCCTGCAGACTTGAGAGACCGTGCAGGCTTGTGCTCAGTAAACATATTTGTGATATTTTTTGGACAACACATTGGGACTTAAGGTGAATTCTATATTTAATTGACAAACAGTGCAAGGATACAAGAAACTGGAGTTATGTGTGATCTTGTTGGTGTATCTCTGTTACATTTTGAAGACTGTCTGACATATACTACAGCAGTACACCTGACAAGAAATCAGAGCATGAAGGAGCTTTAATACATTTCCCTCCTTTTTATTGCCAAACATAATTAGTTCTGTCTTTATGTAGTTGAAGGATGTTTTATTGCATCCAGTTGTTTACCTTCTCATGGTACATGGTACATGGCACGTTTGTGTGACTAGTCATATGGTGAGATTGAAGCAACCCTGTTGGACTCTATACATCATGGAGACCCCTTCATATTCATCATTATTAATACTAACTCTATACCCTGCTTTTTAAATATGATCTTGACTAACTAAAGAACACTCCTGAGAGCACTTCCCACTACTTCTGTCTATCTAGATGTAATTCCTGATGAACAGCATCAGATCCAAAAATAAGATCTAAGTAAAGCCATGGTGATCTGTCCAGGGTGTACCCCTCCTCTCGCCCTTTGGTAGCTGGGACAGGCTCCACCCCCCACCCTGACCCCGAAAAGCATAAGCAGAAGAGAACAGATGGATGGTATAGGCAGATAGTAGTGCAGGCGGATGTGGCTGAGGAGGCAGAACGGGTTGTCTACTCATTGGAGGCTTAGTGGTTCAATCCCCAATTCAATTCTGCATATTGAAGTCCTCTTGAATTTGTAAAAACACTTCTTTAATTGTTTTCTGACTCCTGAACGCTGACAGGACTGCAGCTGAAAGTCAAACACTGTCTTACATTATGTAGAAACACCTTAATTTAAGCAAGATGTTACTATAACAAGGTTCGGGTATTTATATTAAACAATGAGGCAGTGATGCTGATAAGTCTATTAACTTGCATAGGGTGGATTTTACCAGCTTTCCTTTCTGGCTTTAAATGGGCTGCAATTATATCACACTTCTCCGACCCTAATGACCGCTTGAAGCACTAGAGTGTATTAAGAACAGTGCTTTTTAATTCTACAGTGCTTTTAATATTATAGTTTTGTATTCATTGGTAGAATATGTCATTCTGCTGTAACTTTGTCTGTTTGTCATTGGACATGTGCCACAGATCATGCCTCTTATATGCGAACAGGCTCATGAAGAACCATTTAGCAGAAAACCTCCCACTTTTGAAGAAACACAACCAAAAAAAAAAAAAAATCATGCTGGTTGTTTTTTTGCATGTTACTTGCTGAGATCTGGGACTTTGTCAAGACAAGAAACAGAAACTGCTATTTCAGATCAGACAGGTTTTTACTCAAACCCTCCGGTTAGCCGAACTATTTGGAAACTAATTTGGAGGAGAAAACAAAGCCAAACTGTAGAATAATTGTCAGTCATCACAGTTTAGTGGGTGACTTTCCCGCTCAGCCTTTATACAGTGTATTTGCATAAACTGTGCACTGTTTTTCTGTGTATTTAGTAGCACCATGGTATTCGCCCTCCTTTTAGTTAAAAAGGAGGCCCCCTAAAGCACTCAAATAGAGTGGCTCTTGACTTTTTTTCCCCCACCCTGACAAGTTTAGCTTTATAGCAGTGAAGATATTGAAATTGTTATGATGAATGATTGCCCAATTTGTAATAAACTATAATAAATCTTCTCCTTTCCTCTTCTCATTTGTCCTCCAGCTGACCTATCTTGGCCCTCCATTTAATGACAAAGACTTCTCCCCTCCGAGGCCCAACAGCACGGCTCTGACACTGCCAAGTGCTGCCACTCGAGTGGACCAGTGGCACCGCCTGGAGAACAAAGCACGACTGGCCCAGAACCAAAAGGCCTACTCTGTCCTTCTAGGAGCTGTCAGGGAGCTGGCCCGCTCTACCCTCTGCCCCTCACTCAAGACCTCCCTCCTGCACTTCTGCATGGGTCTGGATGGACTTCTGGGTTCAATATCTGCACTGATGACTGCGCTCGGTGACACAAATCCTACACAAACTCCAAACATGAGAGGTAACGCTGGTGAGCTGCAGTATTTGCAGACGGGGACAAGAGGTGGCCGACCAGCTCCGCTCATGAGCCAGAACCTGTACAGATCGAGAGCTGGATCTAGATCGGTGTCTGGTCAGCGTAGTGGCCAAAGAAGAAGTGGGGCAAAGTTAGTCAGAGGAGTTCAGGAAGATGGTGTCACTAAGGAGCTGACAGAAAAAAGGAGAGGAAAAGAGGCAAGGAGAGCAGAGGCAGCCAGAGGAAGGAGTAGCGGGTTGAGGGAGAGGGCAAGGGGAGAAAGACGGAGAAGAGAGAAGAGGGAAGAGCCAGAGAGAGGAAATTGGGCAGCCAGTGCAAAAAAAGCAGCAGGGAAGGAAGAAGAGGAGAGATGGGTGAGGAGGAGAAGGCTGTTAAGTATCGCTGAGGATGGAGAGGAACAGGAGAGGCAGTTCGAACCCAGGGTTGAAGTGTCGTATGTGGACACAAAAGGCTTGGGCTCTCTTCAAAAACAAACAGAAAACCAACAAGGAACCAACGACCATCAATACAGCTACAATCTGAACGCACATCATCCAGACACGCTCAGAGCGGAGGATGGATTCATTCTAGAGGGGAGCAGAGGGTCAGAGGAAGAGGAGGACAAGCAAGCATACGCAGGTGCTACCTCCTCTTCCTCCAGTGGATATCTGAAGCAGCGTCGGTCTCCTCGCTCCCTCCTCTCCCCGACTCTCGAACCTCCTCTGTCCACACTCTCCCTCCTCTACCAATTCGGAGCAGGCGAGGAGCACACCCTCCTCCCCCAGCCTGTCCCTCTATCTTTACAAAGGGGCACCTCCCTTCTCTCGCCTCCCTTGAATCCGCTCTTCACCTCCTCCTCCTCCACCTCCGCCTCCTCTTCCTCTCCCTCATCTTCCCTGCTGCCGGCGCGGCCGACAATGAACGACTTTACCAGGAAGGTGGAGGGTTTCTGGATACTGCGAGAGCTTCAGAGCTGGCTGTGGCGATCGGCGAAGGACTTTAACTGCCTCAAGAAGAAGCTCCGAGGCTGAGGCACTGATAAGACTTACACGCACGCTCACAAACACACACAGACACACAAAAGTGCAGTATATCGGCAATTATTTGCACAAAATCTGAGTGGAATCAAACTGACGGATTTAACAGACAAAAGCACATAAACACATGCATTCATACCGTACTGGAATAAGTGAATGAAGGACTGTTTGGCAGGTCACCAGAAGTGCTAATGGAATATAAGACACACAAAGCCAACACATTACCAGCACTGTCACCCGCCTAATGCACATAGCTGCTCATTGAGCGAGACACACTGAGGCTGGGCTGAGTTACCGGACTTCACGGCTCATAGATCAACAGAAATACCACTGTAGGTGGTTAGACACACACATGCAGACGAGGGCAGACTGAGTGACAGGCGGCGAGACAGACAGTGCCTCCATTGAGTGAAAACTGATTCAGTGACCCCCAGATGTGTGAATCAGCAAACATTCATTTTCTCTAGAGGAAGAAGGGAAAAATTCTGAATGGGCAAAAGACAAAAGGGGAGGAAAAATGTCCGGAGGGATGATGGGGGCGCAGAGGAGGAGAGAAAGAGGCAGAAAAGGAGAGGAAGCTGAGTCAGGGGGATGACTCTGGAAATAACCAGCAGAGCGGTACTGCTGCGTAATCACAAGTCAACTGGTCAGTTACAGTAACCCTACAAGAGCGCTACACATACTGCCCGGACACATACGCACACACACGCTAATTATTGTGGTGTTTCCTGCCTTAACACACCATTCACTTTTATCCCGTCAATTCAGCTCTTCACATATTTCACTTCACAGCAAGAGATATTAATAACATTTGAGACAAAGCAAAGAAATACTTCCACACTACACTGCAGTGGAAAATATACTGTGTTGCTTCCTTACAGGAAGCTTGATGAGAACATCTAAACCACTGTCAGATTTGTACAATAATATGATTAGAGCCAGCCTTCAGTCAGCTTTCTTAAGCATAAAAACAGGGTAAAGAAATCTACTAACCAGCAACTCTAAGGCTCACATTTGAATACACATTTTTAATGTATATTTTTTTAAGCCCAGGTAAATATGTAAAATCACCAAGTTGCAAACCAGCAAAGCCTACGGGTGGTCACAAAGTCTTGAATAAAATGTTGCATAACTTCAGCATCCATGTAATGCCACAAACTGTAATTTGTATATGTATTTTATATCAAACGAGACTTAATTTAGTGTCAACATTTTGTCCCTGTTCTCAACTTTCATTTGTGCTTCTAATGTCTTGTGCCATAGCTATAGCAACTGATTGTGCTTTCTCAACGGCAAACAGAAAAAGACTTAAAAGTGGACCCATTATGCTTGTCTTTATTTTATTTTATTTATTTTGATATATGGATGTCTGTGCAAAAGTCTTGCACCACCGCTTTATATTTTGCTTCCAAGAACACAGCTTTTGTGATTTTTATAGTGGTCTCAAGTTTCCTGGCTTTTTAAAGGTCTTTCAGATTTTTCCTTTGGACATTGGAGGAAACTGAAGAAGTGGAGGATACAAAAGAAGTGGTGGAAAGGCTAAAAACTACCAACAGAAGATAAACAGTATTTGAAAGTCATGCCCTTAAGAAATGGATAAAAATAAGCAAAGACCCGACACAGGACCTGAGGGATGCGTCTAAAAAAAAAAAAAACACAACGTGAAACACTATCATGGATTGGCCTCCTCAGAGCCCGGACCTCAACATTACTGAAGCAGCGTGGGATAATCTTGACAGAGAACAGAACAAAAGTCAGCCACGAATGTCCTTCAAGAAGCCTGGAGAACTATTCCTAAAGACAACTTAAAGAAATGACAAGAAAGCTTGTCAACAGAGTTCAGGCTGTGTTGAAAAATAAGGGCTGTCACACCAAGCTAGAAAAGTATATAAAGAAATGAGGGGTGGCTCAAAACCTTTGCACAGTACTGTACAGTTTTAGACATTTTTTTCCTGTGATGTCATTGACGGCAGATATTCCTATTCTGTTCAAACCTTCCATTTGCAAAAGGCATCCAATCAGAAGAAAATGGGCTTAAAGAAGAAAGGAGCTAAAACAGCTGGCTTCAAACTTCAGAGTCCAAATAAAATATGTACTTTTAAATGGGCATAATAGGTCCACTTTTGGGGTGTCTGAGCTACAGATACAGCATTTCTTTTTTCAGAACTGGAGATATGGGCTTGCTTGTGTTTCTGCTACAGATTCCTGGTGACTGATTGTAGTGACAACATCATGAAGCAAGTTGGAAAACTGCTCTGTAATCTCATTTTCAGTGCCAAAATGCTGAACTTTTTTCCCCCTTAAACTAACTTTACATTCCTAAATACCAAAAAAACAGACGTGGAGGTTAACAGATGGCTTTTTTTTCCCAGAATAAATGTTATGTGTTTGCAATGTGCCTTAGATGATATGGCTAAAGGTTATGGATCATATCTATACTATTTATTGAACAAGATGTTTATTTATTTTTCTCCAGTGTGAAAATACTGTGTTGTAACTTGAGAGAGAATAAATACTAGCTTTTGTACAGAGCGCGGTGTTATTGGTCATTTGGGAGCCCGTTGGGAGAAGAGAATAAAGAAATGCATATGGGATTTTTGTTTGCAATGGTTTCAGTTTTATAGGGATGGTTTCGGGTGATTGGCACAAGGGGAGAGGAGTTTGGGGTCAGGGCGTTCCCTGAAAAACAAAGGCCGGCTCACATTCGTCGCAAAAAAAGAAGGAAGGAGTGAGAGAGGCAATGTATGAGAGTTTTTATTTGTCTGTCCGGGTGAAAATTTACGATCGTTTCCCTTTTTGCTTTCATCTCTCTCTTCCCACCTCCTTCTTTGATTTTTCCTTCTCATTACACTATCTCACGAAGCTCGTCTTCCCTCCAGAACAGCCCCTGACCTATGACACTGACTGATTTACATGAGCACAGGTACAAACACTACCCATAATCCAACCAGGGTCTCTTGTTGTGTCTGTGTTTGCCCCGTCTCTGTCACCACCTTTGCCTCTTATGTTTTTTTGGTTTGGTTTGTTTTTTGCATGGCCATTGTCTGCTGCCCACAGTCTTTCAGCCTTTTATTGCTTCTTCACCTGTTATCTTCTTTTTTTGTCTTGCTTGTTTGGCCTTATTGCTCTCAACTGCACTTTTTCTTTTCCCATGTATTTTGCTGCTCTGTGCCTCCCCTCGGGCCAGATATTAAAGGATCAATGAGAATCTCCCTTCCATCACCTCCAAGGTACACACCTGCACGTAACCGCACACTCCCCTCCCTGACACACACACATGCACGCACACAGTCACAAACACCCAAACGTGGACGAAAGTGCTGGCAAACAAGTGCACGCATGAGCCTCAAATCCAGAATTAGCTCACTAGGAAGTGACTTATATGGGAGGCTTACTGTGTCAACTCTGACGCATCATCGTCACGCACGCACTAAGAACTCTCGCTAAGAGCTGGAAAGGGTTAAAAGGCATGACACATATGTGTACACACAGGCATAAACACAAGGCGCCGTGTGTTTTTTTACAGTCAGTAAGCAGTGACCGAGCGGCTGCCAGCAGTCAACAAAGGCAGCTTTGTGGGGCCTATAAGTGTGTGCATTTATCTGTGTGTGTGTGTGTGTGCCCCTGTGTGGGCTTGCAAGTGCAGCACGTGTGTGAATCATTATCTCTATGTGTCAGAACTTCGCTGGAATGAGGCTTGTCATGCATAGCTATCTAACAGCCATCACTCACTATCGTCTCTCTCTTTCTCTTTTCGCTGCTTTCTGCCTGTCAGCGATGCAGAGACAAATTGCTGTAACTAATACATAACAGGATAGCCGAGCCCTGTTAGTATGACTCAGTTGGCAGGTCCTTCGACGTGAACAGATACTGAGTGACAAGGCATCGACATTATTGGCTTGTTTCATCTATCAGGCAGTTACTGCTCACACAGGCCTGTCTGTGTGACTGACAGAGCTGTGATCTAATACAGTGGAGGAGCTCAATTTTGGGCCATCTTGTTGAAGAAGAAGTTGTTTTTATTTCCTCTTGGAGAGCTCTCCTTTTCTTTTCTTTTCGTTTGGTTTTCTGGTTTCATTGCTCCCTTTACTCCTTTGCACTCCAAGGAAAACCAAGCTTTTCCTCTCCTTTATCTCCGTTTTGAGCTCAAACGCCCCTGGTGACTCGTATTTTTTTCCAGCCATTTTCCATTTAGAGGGATTATCCGTGTATATAAGTTTGGAAATATCAATATCAATTTTCTCCCTCAAAGAATAGCAGGGTAATAGTAAAAGTCAAAACTCAAGCTTGTTTTGGCTCAGGGCCTTCATCAGGGTCACATGTTGACAAGCCAAGATCTGAAATATATGACAAAATGTGTAAGTCATATGAAGAATTTCAGTTATCCGACTGGGTGGGAACTTAAGGGCAGGGGTGTGAAATTCATTGTTGTTTTTGAGACACATGCAGCTTAGTTTGATTTTTAATGGCCAAACCACTAAAAATCAAAAATAAATTTACCCCCCCTCCATTGTTTTGCTTTTATTTATTTGCTTTTACCGTAAAGAAGTTTAGGTACAGCTTCAAAAAATTCACGTTTAATTTAAACCCTTTATAAAACTGACTCTGAACAACTTAAGTTGTCTCATGGCTCAGTCACACTGCATTAAAAATAGTAAAGCAACCTCCTTGTGACTAGAAAGACATTCGGTGGTCGTCCCAGTTATTGTATTGATTTTTTCAAATTTGGTGGACCAGCTTTCAATCACAAGACCATTGCATGGGTCACCTGGCGGGAAGACAAATTGCCATTTTATTGCTGTCCTCAAACTTGCTTCAAGGACAGCAACCGCCTGTGACTGGTTGCAGACCTGGTCCCTACCTTGGAAGCAACCATTTCAAAAGCAAGAAGACCTCCTTGCAATTGCTGTAGTTGCTGGTTGATTGCCAGGGTCACTCATAGTTTCTCTGTTTCTGGTTTGTTTTACAATTTTCACACTTTCGCTACTACTTGGAGAATACTTAGCGAGTGCAGACAAGTTGTTGTCTTCCAAACTATGGGCTACTGAAGACATTTGTCAGTGTAGTATTGCAGACCTCTTTGTGACTAATTTTTCCGTGTGATTACCAGTCAGCGAATACACATTTTTCCTCATTGACTGGTGGTCACGGGTGGGTTGCTGATCAGTCTCTAGGCCTGCGTGAATGAGGCATGAGAAAAGTAAGTTGTCTCCGTTTTTTTTTTTTTTTTACCTTTTTAACCTTTTACCTCCTTACTTTGAAGTAGTATACCAGACAATATATAAAGAAAGAAAGGTGTGGGAAACAGTTTTTTTCTTTTAGGGCGACCGTCAATAATTTCTGGTGAAACATACAGCCCAGGATTTATGTCTTTCTTTGTCATTTTTTGCAAAGTCATCCAGTCGGCCAGCTTTGGGAGTCCGATTCAGGCTCCCAGGCCACATGCTTGAAATCCCAGCTTAATGCAGAGTTAAACAGTTTCATTTGAAAAGAACCTCCCTGCTGATGTGTGCCAAAGAAACGGGACTGCACCAAAACAATGCAGGGTCACCCCAGAGGAGAAAAAAAGGTTGGATCATGTCCAACTACTGAGGTAAATAACGATGACGTCATCCACCAGTGTGTTCATTCAAATCTAGGTAACCGCACATCCTGAAAGATTACATTGTAACAAGAACAGCATATTTATGTTGTTTACCTTCATCTTGACAAAAGACTAAACATTTGTTGATTGGATACATTTTTCCAAAATCCTGCCAGTGAGGATTACACAGCGTTAAGCCTGTAAACACATTAATTTTTCACTAGGGCCAGATTCCCACGAACATGTTTCAAATTCTTTGAAGAACTTTGCCATTTGCAGTGTTTATTTTTTCCATTGTTATCTTACTGTAATACATATAATCTCTGTCTGTCTGGGTGTTTGTTTGTTTCTTTGTCTGTGAACTCCTCCTACACAATCAGGAGTTGAGCAACCAAACTTGACGCACAGGTACATCTTAGTCCTCTGAAGGTACTTATCTATATCAGATTTTATGATGTCATCTTGTTGCCTAGCAACCACCTAGCAAGCCTAAAATGACGAGTTTAACTTATATGCACTTATAAAAAGTTATTAAAACATCATATAAATTTTATTTATATGCAGAAGCCACCCTGCAATGGACCCATTTTTAGTCTTTATACATGTGACTTTATTATTTTTAGGATCAGAATCGTGAAAGAAAATTTTCAAAGGGTCTTTGCAGCAGTAAAAATACTCCTAAGTTCTTCCTCAAAAATAAATCTGTCACATCTTTTGTTCAGGACAATAATACTTTAAATGGTGATAAATGCAGTCCTGGTTACTTCCTGGGTGCTTGGATGTAGAAGAGAGTGCAATCCCTCTTTGCCCTTAAGAGGTGAGGTTCCTCTGTGGACATGCTAAATCCAAATGTGTGTGTGGTGTGTCAAATTCAAAATACATTACTGGCATCAGAAAGTCACTTGTGGTGGTTTGAATGTTGTAAAATACAACCAGAGTACACCCTCCTCTCCAAAATATTACTAGCTAATCGTAAACCACCAACAGTGTGTGAAATAAAGGCTAAAGTCTCCAAGAAATCCAGTGTATCCCTGTAAATTATATACATGCATTTTTCAAGCTCTTCACGGTTCTCATCTTCCCCCCCTCTGTCTGTAGTTCTCGTGTTTGCTCGCCATGCTTTTTTTTGTTTCCTAATCTTTTTTCCATATGTCCCACTGCCTCCCTTCGCAGCGTCCATCCGTATGGCATCCTCTCTAACCACACCAGAAGCCATTTTGTGTCATTTCATGTCAGTTTTGTTTCATTTTCTCCCCATGTGTCCCCCTGTTCTCGGCTACAATCAAACCCTTTCACCCTTCCCTCAAATTCCCTCGGCCACCCCCGCGTTCTCTCCGCCTTTTTCCATCTGTCTATCTCCTTGTCTCCTCTTCCTCTTCTTCTTCTTCTTCTTCTTCTCCTCTCAGTCTCTTCCCTCTCCCTCCCTCTCTCTTCTGCTCACCTGCAGCACATAAAAATTCCTCTTTTCTTTCTCCAGAGGATAGTTCAGTCACTGTGGGATTTACTGCATTCCTCTATGCTTTTGCTCCCTCTTTGTCTCCATATCTGTCTCCCCTTGTTTCTCTCTGTTTTGGCAGCACAACACAGCAGTGGATTCAGCCTATCTTGTCCTTTGTCTTTTTAACACATTTATATCCCTCTTTAAGTCCATCTGTGCTTTCTTTCTCCATCCCTTCCTGTCTTTAACACATACTAATCCTATACCTGTTGATTCCACGACCACACCCTTTTTTTCTCCTCTGGAGCACCCACTCTACCTGCTACACCTGGCCTCTCCCTCCTGCTGGGTTTCTTCCATGACCTGGAACATCACGCCTCCACTTACTTAGCTGGAGGGCGCTGGGTTGGGCTACAGGTTCTCACTGCTGTTTAGGGGTTGGTGGGGGTGGAAGATGGAGGGGGCGCTTCAGGGCCTGGGGCCTGGGAAGAGGTTGATTTATGAGTTAATCAATCGGTCGTCCGTGTGAGTGAGTAAAACCGCAGAGGTGTGTGAGCTCTTTCATGTTGCTGTCTGTGCTTGTTGACTCAGTCCCTTAGGAAAACAGCAGGAGCTGTCACTCCCCATGTTGTTCAGCTCCTCGACATGTTTTCAAAAGCAATTACGGAGAAATGGGGCTGGGTGTTCATTCACCTTGATGGTTGAATGCCTCGTCTGTGTGGATGTTGGTGTATGGTGTTAAGGTCTTACAGAAGCCTCACCTGACCGTGAAAAGCCCTGACATCACGTTTGTGCATCGGCGGGGAGAATTCTGTCCGAATCGTTATTTTATGGTGTGAATGTCATGTGCCAAAATAAACACAAAAACAGATCAATGACAACAGCGGTTCTGCTTGTTCAGCTTTAGATGACTGATCTGGCAAGAAGGCAGAGATCACAGAAAGTTGTGTTTATACTGTCTCATCAATTGGGAGCAGCTTACACAGCTGCCATTCAGCTCCATTGTTCTGCTCACAGATTTTTTCAGACAGTGTACTAATTTAAAGACATTTAAGCAGCTGATCCAGGACATTTGCTTATCTCTGAATCCACTTTTACTCTACTTTGGTTTGTGAAAGAAAACGACCTTTGACTTCGTCACTTGATAAATGATGAGAGCTGGTTTAAAGGAGTGTAAAGGAGTGGTGGTAAGAGTCATCACTCCTTTACATCATCTTTCTGTCATACAAAGTGCATGAATTTAGCTCATGAGAGCTTATATGCTGGGAGTTGCTGCCCTAAGGACTGATAATAGGAGTGACCTGAACACTCGACTCCTCTTGAGTGGAAAACTAAAATCATATACAGTTTAAAAATAATGCATTCTTGTTTTGCCTGGGTCGAAATCTTTGACAAGTTGACTGCTCTGAGATGTAATATAGTGGTTTCTCAGTTAAAACAGTAACTCCAATGCTAGATTAGCCAGTTAATGCCATTTTTATAATCCTTACAGCCAATTTCAAGCCAGTGCTCTTCTGCACTTGATGAAATTGAGGCTAATGTAAAACTATTTTTACTTTGTGGCAGTATGCTGGCATGGCAAAGCATGATCCATCGAAATCTTCCTCAACAGACTCCATATATTATTGTAGGGTCTTTACCTTACAATATAAAGCACCTTGATGCGGCACCTTGTGATTTGGAGCTGTAAAAAATAAAATCCAATTGAATTTAATTGAATTTAATATAAAAAAAATGCACACAAAGCATCAAAAATAACCATTAGGGTGTGACTCTGGATGCATAGAAGTGGATGGGACCCTTCAGCTCACCTGATCTCAGGCCTCTGTAAACATTTTCCCCATTATTTTATTTTCCCATTAGTTTAAATTTCATTCTTATTAAATACAGTGTTATATTTATCTTTTAACTTACCATGGTAATTGGCAAGTTGCTAACATATTTTCAGTCATAAATGTGACATTTAACAATCACAAAAAATAAGAAATATTTATTTATATTAAATTTACAATAAGTTACATTAAAAAAAAAATTCATTCTTTAAATTCAGGACATATTAACTCAAACACACCCTTTTGCTTTTCAACAGGTTTGTTCAGCTCGAACTCGATCAGTAATTATAGTAATTATTAGGTGTAATTATACCAAAACAAGATGCGAAGAAGACAGAACAGAACATTTAGTGATATATCTGGAGGTAAAAATGGTAAAAGGTTTCTGTCTCTCCAGATTTTTTAGGGTCTCTCACTCAGTCTCATTTCTGCTACCTTGACTGAGGTGTTAGTAGGTTGTTCAGGAAACTCCCCTGTAAAAAGTGTTCATTATTTATTTATTGTTTTTATTTGATTTGATTTGTCTTTTAATGGTGTATATTGAGCTCAACCTTTCTGGATTTTCGTGTCATTTTTCTTGAGGCTATATACTTTTAATGTACGGTACTTTGGTCAATGCTGTTATTATGATGTGCTATATAAATAAACCTGACCTTAATAATTGTTATTAATCAATAATAATTATTAACTGCGTTGATCTGCACGTCTCCTCGCTTGTTAGAGAGCGCTACAGTAGTGGAGATAATGGCCAAACTCCTCCGCTTAAGGCTTCAAGTTGGGATTTTACAGTCTATGGATATAAGGGTCTCTAGTGATTCATGAGGGAGGACAAAATCCCTGCCTCAGTTAATATCGAAGATGTGAAGATGGAAATGGAGTGCGGCAAGTAAACAATGACTTGAATCAGATCCTGAAACTGTTTGTTGATAATCTCATGGATTATGAATAAGCATGTCGGTTAAGTATAGTAATATCTAATGTGACTGACAATGCAGTAGGAACTGTATCCTACATCAAGGCCAGTGCCTCATTTTTGCTCCAAGAAAATCATCACAAGACCACAAAGTCAGCTGTGTAAAAGTAACAAACCCAGCAAGTCCAGCAGAAAAGTGATGGTAAAGTCCACATTTTTCAGACGTTGTAACACCAAAGCAGAAAGTACTGTAGTTAAGCTGAAGTTATGTTTTAATGGTTACTTTATACAGATTAAACAATCATTAAGAAGAGCAGTTATACCAAAACAAGGTGTCAAGCAACATGATCTGAACACCTGGCCAATCAGAAACAGTGTTTAGATGTCCTCCTACCCACAGGATGTTGCTTTTTATCAGCAGATTTCAGCTTCAGAGAACCTTTGCATGTTTCCACGTAGTGTTGTGTATTTTCTTTGCTCCCCCCCCCACAAACTCTCTCTGTGTTTTTCCTTCTGCTTGTCCGTCTTTCTGGGGGTTTACATTTAACGTATGTTTGTGTGCGTATGTGGTGAGAGAGTGATGAAAAGGGAAAACAAGCGAAAGCTACTTTAGAGAGAAAAGACTGGGGAAAAGCAGAATGAGCCAGATGACAAACAGATGATAAAAGAGACGTTTGATGGCGTCTAATAAGTCCGATAACTGACATCCATCCTGGCAAAAAGCAGAGATGAACAAATGCAAAACAGAGGGTGCAGCAGCAGCAGCAGCGGGACGGACGGGTGGGGGAGGTAGACACATGCATCCAAACCCAAGGTATGACAAGGTATGCACCTTTGTTCCCAGAGCCAAGCTATCCTGAGGTGATTCCAGCAACCACAGCCAGGAACTTCCCTCTGTGCATTTGTTTTGCTCATTTTATGACAATCATATTCCTCCCTGTCCCTCGTAAAATCTCATTTATGATTAATGGCTACAGTTGGGAGTGTTTGAGCAAAAAAATTTTTTCTTTTCTCTTTTCTTTCCCTCGAGGGTTTGGGTGAGAGTCAATGAGGCGTTTTACGTGTTGCTGTGTCGCGGTCTACGTTACATGTTTGACGTGTCACGGTTTGTTAGAGACTAAAACGCCTGTTTTGGACCGGCTGTCCACCCACGCAAAGAAGACTTACAGTGCTCTCTCTCTCTCTTACTTACACACACACACACACACACACACACACACACACACACACACACACACACACACACACACACACACACACACAGACACACACACATCTCTATCCTGTGACTTGAAAATGGGAGAAGGGTGCTAAAGGTAAATAGAAGGCTTTTAAACTGTCTGCATGACACAAAAAGACAGGAGATTATGGAAGAACTACAGACTCCCCCACACACAACGTCGCGCACTTGTTTTTGTCACTCGAGGGGAGACATTACATTCATGCCCTGGAGACTTACCCCAACTTTAGTCCTAACAAGTCCATGCTACATCCCTGCCTTTAACCTTTAAAATTACTGTGTTTATACTGTGTTTTTAATGCAAACAAGTCTCGTGAAACACACAAAAGACACCAAATTTAACCTTCCTCATCCAGCTGAAACCTGATGTAGCACAAAGGATGTCTTTCTTTTCTCTAGATTTGACTGCAAGACCTTTTTTTCTGGAATAAATCAAAAGTCGCTCTTGCATCTGGTTCAGAAGGTAGCACCTCGGCTTCTTGCTGGCTTGAGCAGGCAGCATCACGTCCCCTTAATCCAGGCTTCACTTTATTGGCTCTCTTCTGGCTTTTAAAAAAATCCAGGTTTAAATCAAAAGGAGATCACACCCCATCAGGGCCCCTCAACTCTAGAACGACCAGTCTGAGGAGATAAGGCTCGCAGAATCAGTGATTTCCCTTAAATCATTCCTGTTTATAGACCTTCCTTTTATATGATGTCATACTTTGCATAATTTTTTTGACTGTCTTTTAAAATTGTTTTTCCAAGTGTTTTAATTACTTTTATTTATGCTTATTTATTAAATCTTATACTGACATTTATAGGACTCTGAATAACCAACAATTTTTAAGTGTCCCTGGTTCAAGTGGTTCTTGGTTCCCACTTTGCTACCTCATTTAACTCCTGCTTCACAGACACAACACGTTTCCTCACACACCTGTTCGTGGCTTCCTCTTTTGCTTTCTTACATTCTCACTGACCCTGAACTTTTTTTTTCTCCCCCACCATGCACCATTTCTAAAGGCAGAACCGAATAGTGGTCCAGGCCTGGAGAGTACACAGGGCCTCTTACAAACCTCACCGTAACATGATGCTGTTTCTTCATTCCGTCACGCTGTCTGAGTTTTCTTTAATTGCTTTGTGGTGTTTCACCATTTGAGCATATAAAGACAAGAATGGACCAAAGCAAACTCAAGCTGGGCATGCTTGTGTCTGTCTGAAAGTGCGGACAAGGATGAGCGAGTAGGAAAAAGTTTAGGGAAAGAGCGGGAGTCCTGACCAGATGAATGAAAAGCAGAGGGGGAGTGGGGGGGGGGGGGGGGGGGGGATTCACATCCTCTTTTTGACGCCTTGTTTAAAATCTGAACTTTTCGTCTCGAACCTGCAAAAACATCACTTTACTTATCCAGAGGAATGATTCCCACGATGTGTAGCAGGGCTGATCCCCAGTTTCTATTAATGCTGGCAGATTTGTATTTTTTTATGCTTACAAAAAAAGAATAATCTCACATCTGCCGTGCAACCCCGCCATGAAGCTATTTAGTGCTAGGAGCAAGAACATTCAAAGAAATCCAGAACAAGTTGTTTTGAATAAGTTTGTGCTTTCATCTACAGTTTGCTTGGCAGATGGAACAAAGATCAGATGCACTGGTCAGTTTTGCCCACGGCTTTCTTAGTTCTGTGTGACAGTCAGAGTTAATTCCTCCTCAAAGACCTCAGTGGGAGCTAAAATAACGAGTGACTAGAATTCGATTTTGTTCAATGCGGCCCGGCTTGATTGACACGTTCTACAATCAAATCAAAGTGCTGACAGCTGGGACTGATTTCCACAAACTGTTGTGGTTTAGAGACACAGAGATGAACGGATGGCAAAGCAAAATCCAGAGAAACAGAGGAAAACGGAGAAATGTGGGTAAAGAATGGGTTTTCTTGGGCAATATTTGTTTTCTATTAAACTGATGGTTGTTATTTTTGACCAGTATGGGAGGCAGAAATGTGAGAAATTGAACTTACCGCAGAGATGCTCAGATATAGTTTCACAGTCTACAAATACAGTCAGAGAAGCTGGCAGGAAAGCCGTTTTATTAATGCAATGTTGACATTCTAATTAGTTTAAGATGAATGCATTGGACTGAGGTTTCACTTAGGGCAGCTTTAGAGCTACTTTGATTTTTGGCCACTTGGAGACAACACAACATTTTGACACCCTGTAAGGATTATTTGATAAACATGTTAGAAGACAGTTGCCTATTCACATTAATTTGGACTCATGCATCACGTCTCAATCTTCTTCTTTTTTTTATCCTATATTTATCTTTGTTTTGCTCTTGGCTATCCACTAAGATCAATAAAATAAAAGCTCTTTCTCTGCTAAACATCCCCACAAGCAGTTTCGAGAAACCTGGACATATGGACATACTTTGTTTTTTCTGCTTGAAAGGTACAGAACACGACTATTAAGTGCAAACTCAGGCCAGAAACAGCTGTGCACTGCTGCTAACACCACATCAACTTTTTCCAAGATCTGCAAAGACAACATGCGAAGGTGAATGGGACGCAGAGCCTTCAGCTATCAGGCCCCTCTCCTCTGGAGCCTGCTTGCACTTAGGATTCAGGATATAGTTGGCCTCTCTACTTTTAAGATTAGACTTAAAACTTTTCTTTCTGGTAAAGCTCAAGTCGAGGCTGGATCAGATGATGCTGAAACATCGCTTAGTTGTGCTGCTATTGGCTCAGACTCCTGCAGGACTCTTCGATTGGTGCTACATAAATACAACGGAGTTTAAAGATAACTGGACCCAGAATGAGGTTAAAACTGAGTGTAAGCCAATCACAGACCAGTAGCTTGATTTTTAACAGGTGAGAAAAGGAGCAAGGAGAAGTCAGGCTTGTAGCGTTGTTGCCTTCTTTCTACCCGTACCTGTTTCTACAGTAGAGTCGCTGAGGCCAAAACATTTTTCTGCGAAGTGCTCTTTGGGCTGGTTTCCAATTTTGCTGTCCTCTTTGTGTTTAAACTTAAACACTAAAAGAAAGATCTTGTGAGTGTCCTCATTAGGACTGGGATTTATGCCAGTGGGGTGGGAATGTAGCCTCTGGATTTTATTGTTAAACGGTAAATATGCGACAGTGCATCTCGGGGCATGTTCCAGAGTAACACATAGGTTATGTAATGAGTTGTGTTAGGCAGTGAATTACTTTTTAGAAGGAGTAAACGAGTAACACAATACATTACTAGTACTTTTTTAAAAACATCTCCACCCACCTTCTAGTCACAATTTTTAAAAAGTATTCTTTATGGGTTTTTTAAGCTTTTATTTTGATAGTAGAGTTGAAAGGAAAGCTGGGAGAGGTCTCTGCGCAAGCCTTATGGTACATGGGTTACCTGCTCAACCCAGTGAGCAGGAAATAATACTACAGCTGTTTTTATACACGCACTGCAGCAATGATCCTTTCTAAACATTCCCCAATGGAGCTGCATGTGAAATCACAAATGTTCAACTCAGCCAGATGAGACAGCTCCCTAAGCCAGTGTAATATTCAGTTGCACCCATGTAGGAATATGCAGGTAACAGCACTAAAGTTCACAGTAAGTGTCATGCTGTCTCTTGCATGTTCGTTCCAGGAGTTGCACCTCGCCTAAACCAAACAGAGTGATTCCAGCAGCGTCCTGTGGCATGTAACATCCGAGAAACTTTGGACCCGAATCTTCCAACTCTGTGCAGAGTTCATGTGTCGAGTCAGAAAGGTAAAGTTACAGACCACAACAACCACAACAACAAATACGTGGAAAAGTCTGTAGATGCGAGCGAAATGAAGTTGGGTGATGATTGGGGTTTGCTTCAAGTGGCCCTATCACATTACCCGCAGTCATCTGTCGAGAGCATCTTTAAGGGTTCGGTTGGCTTAAACCAGCCTAGGCTGTGCGAGGAGCCGCTCGATGGCGTCTAAGGACAAACGTGTAGCTATTTGTATCACTAAACACGAAAGAAAGTCTGTCATCATAGCCTCTATCTGGCTGCATCGCAATGCCTCCCTATCTCCCGTATTCTGCGTATTTCACGTGTCTCGACTTGGTGAAAGGTACGAAAGGTACGATAACAGCAAGCAAATTCAAACACTCTTTTCTTAAAGTCCTCTTTTGTGCTCAGAAACGTGATGACGTTATGTCGAAACGTCGATATGTTTGTTTGTAAGAGGGGTCCCACCTATGCTAATCTATTAAAGGTGGAGGGTTTTTTTGGTATTTTTCAGCGTCCAAGCCAAAGGGCGTTCGATAGATGTCCTGTGCTGTTGAGGACATGAAAAAGATTGAAAAAGACAGCCTGACGAGCCGTCCTTCTAAAGCATGCTGACTTCATTACTCTGATCAGACCCTTTCGGTTAAAGTAAGGGTGAAAGTTTAAAGTTGACTGAGTTGCTGCTAATTTGAAACCAGGTGGCAGTCTGTTTGAAACGTGAAGCTGCCGCAGTGCACTCAAGGCTCCTTCAAAGTCACAACATTCCTACCAAGAACCTGAAGTTTAGGAGAGAATGAGTGAAGAAAGACAGGAATCCACGTATGGCCTGTTCAGACTGTAAATAGAGCAACGTGATGAGCGTGAAGAATAGCAAGAAGAGGGATTTGGGGTCAAACACAAAATCGGGGATCTCAAAACATCTAGAGAGATCGTGTGTTTTCCTAACCTACGCAAAAACCCATCCTCGCATCTCCCTCTCTTAAGCTCTCGTTGGAGTTTCATTAAAGTATGCTTTTAAGTTAATGCATGATCTTATCACGCATCTCCATTCAGCTCAGCTCCTCTCTCTGCCTCTCTCGCTCTATTTGTTATCACTTCTAATCTTCTTCTTCCTTCCACTGTCTCCCACTGCTTCTCTCAATCCACCCTCATCCCCCTCCCGCCTTAACACACACTCACCTTTTCACTTACCCTTCGCCGTGCTCTGTCTGATTTACTCCGCCTGCTTGAAGGCACTCATTATCTACTTGAAGTTATGGAGCTCCTTAAAAGGCAGAAATAGAAGAAGGGCGAGAGGAGCGGGTAATACTTGAGGCCTGAGCCACTAAGACCTCCGCCATTCCCTGCCCGTCCTTCAATCTAGCTTTTGTTTTGGCTTTCGTTCCCATCCCTCCATCGAGAGTTAGTGTTACACCAGTAGCCCTGTCTCTTTCTCTGCTCGCCCTGTTCATGTTTTCTTTCCCTGGCTCATCCATCATGTGCTGTCGCCGGCGGTTGTAACGCTGTCGTGTAATTATCTCATATTTATGCGAATATGCTTGTCCTGAGCTACTGCCGCGTTGGTTTAATGCACACTCAGGGCTCCTTTCAGCCCAATGCGTCTAGTTTCAAGAGCTTCATGTCATAACTCAAGCCAGGGGTAGACGTTTGATTGGCCCACGGGCTCAACTGCACAGCGGGATCTCTTTGATTATTCACCGACTTCAGGAGTAGCAAACCATTTTAAGACAGCAGGAGTCCTTGTGGAAAAAAAACTAAATGTGCTAATTACTTTTAGGCACCTACTTGCCTCACAGGGTACAAATGCACCATAAGCAATTTGAAGGATCCTTCTTATTACTGGTGTTTCAGTGCTGTGCAAACATGCAGTTTCGATTTGTGGAGCCACAGTGGGAGTCTAACCCCTAACCACAGAATGGCCACGCCATGCTCTGCCCATTGAACTTCAGAGCAGGAGCGTGCGGAGAAACAGCAGGGAGGGTAATTACTACCTACACACAATGCTCTCAAAGTCTTAATGCCCTCCCGAGGATAAATCAGTCAATGTTTGATCTGGACTCCATTTTCACATCTTCTTTCAATTCTAAACAAAGTCTTATTAGATATATAAAAAAATAACTCATCTCATGTAGACCATGTATTCTTGCCAACATGCCGGGCTCCTTGTTCCAACAAACAACCTCCAGGCTTTTCTTCATCTCTAATGGCAGATAATGCAAAACATTTAGAGTCCAATGAATGTTTGTTTTTTTTTTTTACTTTTTCTGAAAGAAAATTCAAAGTATAATGCTGCTATTCTGCACATTTTTGAGGAAACTGTTCTTAATCTGCAGGAACTGATTTAAGTATCTCTGAATGACATCTTATGGGCAGCATGAACTTCAGTGGTGGATAACAGACTGGAGCTTTGCAGAGGTCTGCAAGCTCCACAACTCCAAAATATCTACCAAATCAAAAACCTCACCTGATCTCCAGAAATTTTTAGTGTGGTGCCTGGAAGTGCACATTTGAAATACATCCTGGATCTTTTCTTTGGTAACAGCAACCTTTCAATATCATACTGGGGATGAGTGTAAGTGGTATGGTCGCTGAAAAAGTGTCACGCCCCTCAGGTCTCTTCAAGCAAAAGCTCTGTATGTTGACACAGTAACCCCAGGGATGAATTCATGTCTTAAAAACCTAATTTGCACCTGGTCATGCTCCTGAAAGAGATCGAACTCATGCCACTAGTGATTATCCTCAATGTGACGATCGGTCAGGCTGACAAAGAAGCTGGTGTTCTCAAGTTCTGTGAATGGTGAAGTCAGAAATTCACCCAACGCTAGTGTCAAAAGCAACATCTCACGAGCTATCCAAATGTAGCAGCTCACAGGATTTGGTTGAACCTTTAGCATTTGAAGTTTTCTGTTTAT
The DNA here is from genome assembly GCF_036321145.2 of Pelmatolapia mariae. Lineage (NCBI taxonomy): Eukaryota > Metazoa > Chordata > Actinopteri > Cichliformes > Cichlidae > Pelmatolapia > Pelmatolapia mariae. The sequence goes on from NC_086228.1 coordinate 26,271,433, forward strand.
TTAAGTATTAAACACCAAACTGACTTTCCCACTTTCCCTCTGGAAAACATGTAATCCTGATTCTCACCATCAAAGGTTGGCTGGCTCTTTTTCATAGATGTAGTAAAACACATATTCAAAATCAGCAATCAAATTATTATATATAGATAGTATATGCCCCCTATTAATTTAAGCAAATTGAGAATTCAACCTGGTATTTCATGCCGGTTTAACTACAGCCGTTATGGCTTTGCTGTCTTTTTGAAACACAAAGAGATCCGCTGCAGCTGATTTCCTGCACGTGTGGCTGTGATACTATAAACCAGTATGCAGCTGCAGAAATTAAATGATTTGTGATTGATGGTATTTTCAAAAGTTACACAAAATTTAGACCAACATTTTAAAAAGTGCAATCCTTAGTAAAATATATGGGGATTTCTTAATAAAAAAAATCACTTTAATTTCATCTAGACTCATTAAATATATGTTCTTTGTATAGTTTTCATGTTATATGGACATTTGTGCTTCTATGCATGGTACATTACACTGCAAGTCTGTTGAAAAACACATGTCCTGGCTGTTCTTGGGGTTCATTCTTTTGATACTACTGTTACAGGACCAGAGGGCCGCACCCACTTAAGGAAGATATATGAAGCTCTGCAGAATTGGTGTGTTGAATAATGGGAACCTACTTTCCAAGTTGGATAAGAGTTATAGCATTATTCAGCTTCAGGATTGAGAAGCAGTAGAAATGCCTCCAAGCTTGGCTCGAATCAAATAGATGTGTCAAAAAAGCACTCCTGCTTTGTTTTCTGTGTTACAGGAGAGCACTGGATTACATTAAGGCTAGAGCTCCTGCTCCAGATCTTGCCGGAGGTAAATAAGCCCACTGGAAACTGTTTTGCTTCAGCCAACAGCACTGTTTCCTAAATGATTGGCCAGTTGTTAAAGAGGTTAAATAGACTTCTCTTGTAAAAGTTTTTATAAGCCTCTAATGCCTCCCTGTGGCGAGCAGTAGATGTTACTATTATCAGTTCATGCCTTCTCAGGAGCTGTGAGTGTGTTTGACCACCTGTGTGTAGTTTTAAACTGAGAAAAATGATGTGTTATGGTCTTCTGCTAATGGAATCACAGGATTAGATTTGTTTTATGTTTCAAGTACCGTGCGACTCGCCCTCTCCCCTGCCAACCCACCAACCATCCTCTTGTTAATGAAAATTAAGACCACATTGAATTTGTGTGTGTGTGTGTGTGTGTGTGTGTGTGTGTGTGTGTGTGTGTGTGTGTGTGTGTGTGTGTGTGTGTGTGTGTGTATTCACTGATTACTGTCTGGACCTTATTTAACTAGAAACAGATTGAAGAATGATAATTAGGGCTAATAAGATGGAATTTCCCTGACTATGTCAAACGGCAGTTGTATCACAGAGCTGATTTTTTTTTAAAGGAGCTTCAGGTCAGTTGGAACCACACACACTCGTATACACAAGAGTAATATGACACCTATAAATTTTCTGCTTATTTACAAAAAAAATAAAGAATTGAAAAATGATTATAATCTTGAGGCAATGGTTCAACATTCTGTCATACTCTGTCTCCTGCATAAACCTATACATTACACCTACAGGAGCTGCTGGGCCATGCTGTGAAGCACCTGGTGCACAGTTTTAATGCTGATGTTAATGCGAGAGGAAGTTGGAACTGTGCAGCTATTGATTCAGCAGGTCTTTGGCCACTTTTACGCACAGGGCGAGAACAAAAAAAGTAAAATAAAATACATGGTCTGCCACTTTGTGATTGAGTTGCTGTGGGTTATTAGAATTTGCAATAATACCACTTACAGCTGATTGTGGAATATCTGGTAGGGAAGAAATTTCACAAACTGACTTGTTGCAGCAGTGGTGTCCTGTTACAGTACTGCATTGAAATTCAGTGAGCTCTCTCTCTCTAGAACAACCTGTTCTTTTGCAAATGTTTGAGACAGCCAGACTGCATGGTTATCTTTTGTCTATATTGTGTATGAGGCTACAGCACAGCTTAGCATAAAAACAGAGAAACAGCAAATATGGTTTTATGAAAGTTAAGTTTAACAAACTGGGACCGCAGGAACTTGCTACCAGAACAGTCCAGCTCAAATTTTATATAAAAACACACAATGTAAAGCCAGTGTTACATTTGGTCATACTTTCGTAAGTTTGCAACATTACTAACTGAACTGCTGACATTGTGACAGCATTGCTCTGTGTTCACAAAATGTAGACTTTCCTGACATTGCACTAGTGTAAATTAAATACTTTTTCTTTTCTTTTTTTAATGTAACTGAGTTTTCATCAAAGTCAGGGTAATGTATTAAACAAAAATATATTCACATTTATTTGGTAACATTTCTACAACTGTGGCCCTCTCTTAAGTTTTTACATTACAATATAAAGTGCCTTGAGGCAACTGTTGTTGTAATTTGGTACTAAATATTAAAAGAAAATCTTAATTCAGTTGGAATTGAAGAATCCATGCTTAACATATGTAGATGCAGCAAAGCATTAGATTGCACTCCACCCACACATGCAAATTTTCTTACTTACTTACTTCACAAACATAGAGGTTGTTGGCTGTAAAGTGAAATTTTAAGGCATTAAAACAGAAGTCCATAAACTAATAGGTGATGTCAAGATGGCTGCTTCCAGTCTCCCATAAAGCTTTGGTTTTTACACTTTAGGTTTTGTGCAGGTTAAACATATAAGCCACAGGTGAGGTTAGGAAGAGCCACGCTAGTTTCTGCTTGTTTGCAGTCATTAGACTGACTGTGCAAGGTAGCTGGTGGTCAACACAGGACATCAACACTGTCCTGACAGCTGTTAGGTGTGAAATTGTAGCAGCAGCTATACAAAAACTGGACTTTACTCTACACAAAACTGTTTCTTCTTAAGGTAAATCTACCTGGCCACTAAATTGTTTCTACACAGACTTTTCACTCTTCAATTTCACAAGGTCTTTTGTGAGACCATTAGGGTGAAAGCATTAAACATGTGACAACCTTTGGTCTTCACCAAGAGAGAAAAAATATCATCACACATATTTCACATTATATCACAATCAAAGATAATACATCAGCATATCCTGCGGGATGATGTTGACGCCTATCAGTCTGGAAATGTTTCCAGAGTCATTCCAAAAACTACGGGGCTCCACTGAATATCAGCCAACTACAAGCGGGGAAAAGTCTGGGACAGCACTGAATCTGCCAAGAAGTGGTCCTGCCTAAACCTCCCCAAGAACTGAAGAATCAGAGGAAGTTAAAAGAATCCCTCTTTTCAGCATCCAGAGGTATGCTGGCTTCTTTTGTCCTTGGCTTCAGTCAGTCATCATGAGTATCATGAGGCCAAAAAGAAGCTGAAGTAAAGTGAGATCTATGGCGGGATGCCAAGACAGAGTCCACTGCTCACTAGCAAGAAAAATTCATTCTCTGTGGTTTGCCAAATATCACCTGGTATGTGATCCTCAGGACAGAAACCTTCTTTTTGGCATCATACATTCAATAAAATTTAGAACAAGTTGGACTTGGACTTGACCTTTGACCTGTTCCATATCACTCAAAAAAAAGGAGGACATTCATCTCATATGTGCAACAATATGAAAAAGGCTTTTTTCACATTGCTTCCACATGAATTAAGATGCTGAGTTGCAGCCAGGTGCTGATGATCAAATGTGCTTAATTAATGATCATCAGCATGCATGATCACCCCTATAAAGGCAGAAGTTAAGTACAGGTCTGAAGCGTTCAGGTGTGTGTTAGCACCAAGGCCAAAGAGGACATTTAGTCAGTTGCTGGGATGGGAAGGGTTATAAGACCATTTCCAAACAATTTAAAAACCATCTTTGTATAGTAAGAAATAGTCACAAGTGGAAAACATTCAAGACAGCTGCCAAGGAGTCCCACGAGTGGACGTCCCAACAAAATCACCCCAAGGTCAGACTAAGATCCTCAGAGAAACTGCAAAAAGCTACATTCAGATTTTACAGGCCTCGATTGGCATCTTAAAAGTTAAAATTCATGAGATTACAAATAGAAAAACACTGAAAAAGGATGGCTTCTTTGGACGGACTGCCAGGCAAAATGCTCTTCTCTCTAAAGAGAACCTGGCAGCGCACCTTAGGTTTGCAAAGCTGTATCTGAATAAACCACAAGACTTCTGGAACAACGTCCTTTGGACAAATGTGACCAAAGTAAGTAAGACCAAATTATGTTGGAACATAATGCACAGCTCCACAAACCACAAACATTTCATGCCAACTGTCAAGCATGGCGGTGGAGGGGTGATGAGTTGAGCTTGTTTTGCAGCTACAGGACTTGAGCGCCTCTCAGTCACTGAATCAGCTATGATCTCCTCTCTATTCCAAAGTACTCTAGAGTGAAATGTGAAGCCATCTGTCCAACAGTTAATGCATGGTCCTGAGTCATGTAACAGGACAATGATCCCAAGCATAGCAGCAAATCTGCAATAGAATTCCAGAAAAGAAGTCCTGACTTTAGTCTGAATGAATTGCTGTGGTAGGACCTTAAGAGAGCTGCATGCGCATAAATGAATGCTCATAAAAATCAAAGAACTGGAGCAATGCTATAAAGAAGAGTGGGCCAAAATTCCTCCATAACGACGTGAGAGACTCATGAAATCATACAGACAACAATTTAAGTTATTGCTGCAAAAGGTGGTTCTACAAGCTACTGAATCATGGGGTGCACTTAGTTTTTTACTGGACTTTCGGAGTCCTGTGAGAACGTGACTGTACATGAACAGTCAAACACAATATAAGCTGCATTGTTGTTGTTTCTGTTTTGTCAGTGGATCTGGATGCATCAGGATTTAATTAAGCTTCCCTGCACATAACGCCAATGTGAAAGCCTGCAAATGATCCTATTTAAGCCAAGAACTTTTGTAATAAATCTGGACGCACGATAAGCTCAGTTATTTTTGTTCCTTTTTATCAGGCCTGATGTTTTTCATTCTGACAGCTACAAAAGCAAAAGCGTTTGAAGTCACATAGAAATGTACCACACCACTAACACAACAAGCCTTTTTAGAAAGCAGACAGTTTGGCATGTTGTAGCAGTATTTATGCCATACTGTAGTTAATTACAAGTTTCAAACTTGTAAAGAGCAGTTACATCAATCAATCTGTGACAGCATCTGTTGAAACTAACACGGAAGTGTTACCAATATGACATGTTACAACAAAATTTCATTTATATTAAATATAAAAAGAGCAGGAATTCAATTCTCGCCCTATCATTGGAATATTTCCCATTTCTACTATACGTACAATTATTGCATTACACTTTTAGGCACTTTTTGGTCCTGATGCCAAACCACTGAGACACTGTCATAGATTAATGGATCTGAATGATTGTTAAGGAAATGTGTTTCGCCTGCGCTTTTCCCTCTGTGACATGCCAACACATTATCAGTGAAAAAGGAGGCTATATTATGCACCAAAAAGTTGGAAGGAAGTGAAAACCACAAACTTCTCTGGGGCTGGATGGCTTTAAGAGCAGGTCAAAGTGCCTGCGAAAAGCATCAGTTTATGTTTAGCTGCCAAGAGCTGTCGCATTCTTTGTCGTCCCCCCCCCCCCCTTATGTTTGTTGTCAGTGTTTTTCACTGAAAACACGACTTGAAAGCAGGAAGAGCTGGAATTCCACTGCTGAAGTGCAGTAAGTGCTTTGTGGTTTTCGAGAATGTTTTATTGTGTGCCCCCTAAAGACTGCCTTGTGGTATTCATGTGAATATTCAGAGCAAATCATTTTTAAATAGTTACCACACAAAACATTAAGCTCTATACTGTGTCTTACAGAGGTTTGTAAACTGTTTTAAAACAATCTCACTGATATAGGTGTGATGCAGTGACAACGACTAATTTGCTTTTTTAAATCCAGGTCACCACAGCACGGGTCCTCACTGACTTAAATTGTCTTAGGGTTACAATAACTCATTTGGCAGTGGGCCAAAGAGATAATTTTGACCCCTAGGACGATCAAAATGATATTATAGAAGTTAAATTTTTTTTATTTCTTTTGGAGTTAGTGAGATTGAAATCTCATTCCGGCCCAGTGTTAGGACAAAATGAGAATTATTCTTTTTCAAAGTTCTCCTATATGTTACTTATCCATAATATCCAGGGTTCTTCATCTTGGCCTTACTATTGTAGATACTACAGATTGCATATAGGTTTATTCTTTCAAAAAATAGCCCAGGGCAGTGATTCCCAAAGTGTGGGCTGCAGCCCTCTAATGGACTGTGAAGGTACTGCAGTTGGGAAGAGATAAGTTATTTAGATAAAATAGATTTCAACTTTTGTACAAGTTAATCCTGTAGGATAATACTTTAGAATAAAATGGGATTATAGGGTAAATTAATCCCAGGAACCAGTCCTTTCCAAAATCATAGTTTTCTATTAAAACCTTCTTTTGGGATTCTGCAGGACTTTTGATCTTAAAAATGCAATCAAATATTTACGTTTTAAAAAGAAACTGAATTCATGAAACGAAACCATTGGATTTAAAAATTACTTAACATTACCCACCGTTATTCTTTATGCTGGTTGGTAGTTTCCCTGTTCTAACACTGCAGTTTAATGATGGGTTGGATCTGCAAGAGCCCATCCCATTGGCTTCCAATCAAAATCATCCTCTACCTGCATTTAAGGACAAGCTCCAGCAGCCAGTCTCCGCTAGATTGCCATGGATTGTAGATTGATAATCAGGCTCATTTATGGCTCTAGTACTAGTTATTATCTAGTACTACCGTACTATCTAGTACTACTGCCCTCAATCTCTTGCTGTCCACAGATTTCTGTTTGGCTGAAAAATAAGATAAGATAAGATAAGATAAGATAAGATAAGATAAGATAAGATAAGATAACCTTTATTAGTCCCACACGTGGGAAATTTGTTTTGTGCTTCTTGCAAAAACTTCTAACTTGTTTCCACCAAGCTGGTTCGTTTCTGGAAGATTCTGGACAAACACTCACCTCTCTAACTCACCTACAGCACAAACTCCTCACAGAAGCCTGACCGGTTGGTCCTCCCGTCACGTTGCTCCCAAGCAAAAATACTCACCAGCACCTTATAACAACTGTTGACTCATAACTTTGTTTGGACTTTTTGTCTTCCATCTCCTGGAGTTGTCTGACCAGTTCTCCCGAGTCACCCCAGTTGCGAGTTTCATCATTCTCAAACCTCAAACAAATAAAGCCTTTGAATTATAAGCTATCCAGTTTCTGAGTCTGCAGACTGGTGTTACCTTTGAATGCCATGACAGATCTCTAGACTCTTATATCGGGTTGTTAGTTGGTAAGATCTTAACTTGGGCATTAAGCTGTTGATGGGGAATCAAGTTACAAAAGTAAATCATCAGAAGATCAAAAAGACGGAAGGAAACAAAAAGGAAATACTTTGTGTCTTCATTTCCTGCTTGTGTAATGATCAGAAATGTGAGTGAAGGTCTGGGTGTGGTTTTAATATTCCAGACTGGGATGAGTTTGAGAATGACTGGTCTAGGGTTTAAGGGGTTAATGTGACAACTACTTTCTGATTTAATGGGGCTTTTGGGTATATTCCAAAGTAGTCAACGTTACCATCTTGCAGAAATATTGCCATCTGAAATGAAAAGAGGAATTCACAACCAGCTCTGTTTCTTCACTTAAAGTTACAAGTTGCTTGAGAAAGGCAGGGCAGAAAGTTAAATCTGGAATCTATTTCTCCACATATGATTTCTCAAAACTCTCAATGACAGCTTTAAAACAAATTTATGCTAATTACAAGAACAGCCAGTGGAGAGGAGACTGTGGTGGAAAGGTCAACATGCAATAAGAAAGACACCTAAAGCTGAAATGCATTTATGATGTGTAGAATTCAAAGCTTTAGCTGTTTTGACATAAACAACCTGTGTGAGCTGCTCAGAAACTCTTAGTTTTCTGTTTGGGTTTCAGATGTAAATGTACATCTGGTCTGTGACATCACTGACACACATCTTTCTGCTCTGTTTCGGATATAGCTCGCTGTGAGACCTTAAGCAAAGCAGCTTCTTTTCTCACGGCCTCAGCCTAAAAATCCTGACAACAGCAGGAATTGTATTTTTTGTTATATAAAAAGCATGAGATCCTGGCTAAGGCAAGAGAAACAATGTTTTGGTAACAATGAGTAAATTGTTTGCAGCATGATTAGGTAATGAATTGTGGTTAGCAGTTCGGATACTTCTTTTGTTTTACAGACTGACTTTATTCCTGTTAGAGCTGACACTAACTGCCTGACCCATTTAAGAAATGTGTCTCTTAAATCGACAAGTCTGTCTTACTAAATGCTTCCTTCTACAGCACTAAGCCTAAGCTGCATTGGAACACCCTCATCTTATTGCAGTCTTTTAAATTTCATGTGTTAGCACACAACTGTGCATAGCCTACATTTCATTATTGCATACGGACATCAGTACATATATTCCAGCCAGTGTGTTTAACACTGAGATTAACTTCCTGAGATCCAAGCTCTTGTTTGTGTTGAGCAGAACAATGATAACATGCAGAAAAGCCAAATGTAATATCTCCATATAAATATGGTAGTAGGTTAGGTATTAAAGGTGAGAATGTCAGTGTGGATCAATAGTCTACAGGTGGATTTTCTTCAAAAATAAGGAGTGACGGTCAAGAACAAGAACATACATGCTGAATGAGGCTACAGGAACGCTGGGCCAGAAAGCTAAATACAATGTTGCTGCAAACTACACTACTCAAAAAATTAAAGGAACACAATATGTAAAGTTAGGTATAAAGTTAGGAAGCCATAAGCCATTGTGGATCAGTTTCAGTTGCTTTGGTGCAAATCAAAGCGAGAACAGGTGCACCAGAGAGGAAACAACCCCGAGACGTGTTGATGAATGGTTTAGCAGGTGGTGGCCACAGATCACTGCTCTCTCTTTATCCCTCCATGCTGATATTTCTCTAGCTTGGATTTTTATTAGCATCTTTGTCACTGCTCATAGAAAGAGACAAGGGGAACATTCCTGAAGAGACAATGCATGCTATCCTGGGAGGATCTCTTCCCAGACCCAGATCAGAGCATCAGAGTTCCTGGATTCTCTGTAGTGCAGCTGGCAGCATTGGATGTACAGCTATATAACATCCCAAAGGTTCTCAAATGAATTCAGGTCTTGAGAATGTGAGGGTCAGTCAGTGATATCAATGGCTTTGTCATCCAGGAAATGCCTGCATACTCTGTCCATATCAGGGCAGACATTGTCCTACACCAAGAGGATCCTAGGGCCCACTGTAACAACATAACATATACCAAAGAGTCTGAGGTTTTTATCAGCAGTCCTGTAGATCTCTGCAACCCTCAAAGGATATACCTTCCCAAATCCTTACTGGCACACTACTAAATCAGCCATGCTTGATGACGTTGCAGGCAGGCATCTTTATCATCCTGATACGTCTAGACCAAGGGTCGACAACCTTCAACATGAAGACAACCATTTTAGCTCCTACTACTGAACAATTGGAGAAATCGTGCACCACATGCGGGTGGCGGGGGGGTGTTGTGGGACAGATGGGCAGATGAGGGATGTAATGTGGAGAGAATAACGACAGTTTGGTCAGAAACATGCATGTGAGTAGCCTGCTGGCGGTCAGTTTGTAGAGCTCTAGGAGTCTTTCTCATGTTCCTCCAGCACAAAGAAGCAGATATCATCTCTGCTTCCACGTTCATACCCTTCTCTGGCTCTTTTCAGCTCTGCTTGCGTAACAGCACATCTTACTCCACACGCTTTAGACTGTACTGGGAAATGCACCAAACCTTTTTGTGACGGCACATGTGCAGTCCTGGAAGAGCTGATCTACCAATGCAGCCTGAATGGGCTCCTGGTACTGTCTCATGATACCAGCATGACAAGCACACTAGCAAGAAGAAAAAATAGATAAAAATCAGTCAGGGGGGATGATGGGATAACAATGGTCCGTGGCCACCACCTGCAGAACCATTCGCTTTGTGGAGTTTGACTTGTTTTCTCTCCTGTTCACCTGTTGTCACTTTAAGTTTCCCCAAAGCAGCCGAAACTGATCCACTGCAGTTTACGCTTCCTAAGTGGACAGATTGATATCACTGAAATTTAACTGTCATACTGTGATGATCAAGTGTTTCATTTTTTGAGCATGAGGCAGTATTATTTAAACTTTGGCTCACTGGGACCTCCATACACGACTCAACCTTTGACAAACTAAAAGCAGGTTTTAGATTCTTTGATGCAACACATTCAAGCTGTCAGCGTTTCTTCTTATTCTATAATTCCTTAGTTTAAACATGGATATTTATTCACTGAATCTGTGAAATCTGTAGAGTTGTTCAATCTATTTACAGGTCAGATAACGTCATTTAACTCAGACTCTGTACTGTTTGTTCAGTTTCTTTCACTGAAACATCTGCTGGGAAGGATCAAAATGTGCTTTCCTCCTCTAAGCAAGTAAACTACCAGTAATCTGCAGTAAAGAAGTTTCTTTGATGATCCATTGTAATTGGCTGTTGTGAGAGTGGACTGTCACTTTTTAATAGGAGCTACAGAACCTAATCCGCCCCTTTTAAAGCCTGAGATCATGCTGACTTGTGGCTGCACAGCAAAGTTTCATTAGTCTATTTAGCCGCTGACTGTTTCCTTATGTTGATCCTTAATGTGTCACCCATTCGGTAATGCAATACATGCGCCACTTAACGTTCTGCTTTGGTTAAGGTGACACGGCGAGCAAAGAGTACCCTCCAGTCGCTGAGACATGAGGAAAAAGGCAAAGATTTTTGATCCAATCAGAATCAGGATACTTTATCAGTCAAAGGGGAAGCTGCATCTGGACAGGTGCTCAGTGCGAATATGAAATGTAGAAAAATATAAACTTAAACATATTACAATAAATACTGCAATAATATTATGTTTTGGGTTTTTTTTGCTAAATATGCTGAGGTCTTCCTTTTTTTCCTCCTTCCTGGCAGCTCCATGTGAAAAATCTCCTCTGCACATGCCCGAGCCATCTCAGCCTTGTCTCTTTAACTTTATGTCCTTAGCCAGCCCTCCGATGCGCTCATTTCTAAACTTGTCCATCTGGGTCAGTCCCAATGAAAATCTTATTATCTTCAGCTCAGTCTCCTGTCTTTTTTCAGTGCTGCTGTCTCTAAACCAAACATCAAAGCAGGTCTCACTACCATCTTGTAAAACAATCTGTAACTCGGACAACAACCTTCTTTCTGCCATCTTCATCAGGCAGGCAGGCCCCACACCCACAGCGAAACTGACCTTGCACATTAGTTTGTTGAGCATGGTGATTGCTATAAAAATAAAGGTGTGTTTGGATTGATGTAGTCTTCGAGGTACTTCAACTTCCTTTTTTCTTTTCTCTCTCTCTCTTTTAAAAATGACATCGTTTGCCACGACTGCAGGACGTCCAGCAGGTGGAGTCCTCTATCAGGATTCTCCAGACTGAAATTTGCATAATTAAAAAACTTTCCAGTTTTATTATAGTTGTATGTTTTCTAAGTATGTAAATTTTGGCTTAGTTTCAGAAAGTTTCCATAGTGGGTTTCCTTGTTTTAATTTATTGTATTCAAAATATTTAGATTTAGTTTTTAATCTGTTTCAGTGTCGATTTGTTCAATCCAGTACTACACACTGCAGCAGTCCTTAATATGTCACTGTATACAACCTTTGTATCCATAAACTATAAAAAAAGGACATCTGTGACACTTGCGAGGGTAGGAAAGTCATCAAATTGGATCCAAGATGATTTCATGATTTGAAATCTTCACTTTTCCTTTCTTCTTTACTGTTGTGTTTCAGTAAATAATTGTACACTCATGCCTTTTACTGTGTTTAGCTGCCGGCCGTTGTGGTGCAGCCGCATGTTTCTAACAGCCCCCCCCCCCCCCCCCCCCCCCCCCCCCCCCGAAAACTGCACATTTTCTGCATTGTTTCCACTTTATATCTAATCCCTCAGCAACATATAATCTTCCCTGCTGTGAAGTACAGTCCGACCTCACTTTTATCTTGTTCACACAGGCCCTGGACTTTGCAGGTGGGGTTAAAGGTGACATTTCCGGGTGTCCACAGCTGGAGAGAGCTCACTCAAATTCCAATGGGATTATTTTATTAAGAAACTGGAGGGGCAGAGTTCTTAGATTTACACCTGCAGTTGGAACAAATGTTTTGCAATTGGCTGTAAAGCTGTGACTAATCAGACTACACTTGCTATATATCTGAAATGGAAAACTGGACAGTTCCCTGTGGAGTCCTGTGGGGTGCAGATTTGCTTTTGCGATGTGAGCCCTGTCAGACTCATGACTAAGCAGAACTAATGCTTTTGTGCTGGAGCCAGAATTAATAGGGAATTACCAGATTTTGGCTCACTGCAAGATATTAATAATGCTTGGTTTTCTATATACAGGAGGGTTGATCTGATCTGTGTGTCCAAAATGACTTTCTTCTATGCAAGTAACTCCTGTTTGAAGAATATTAGTTTCACGTTATATTTATTGCTGGTGGCTTTAATCATTTCTAATTAATTATTGTAGGGTCTTTACCTTCCAAAATAAAGGCCCTTGAAGCAACTGCTGTTGTGATATGGCGCTATATAAATCAGCTCCCTGTTTTAATTCTTGGCCTCAACTATAGTAGCCATGGCATAATGTGCCAAATACAGCTGTGTGCGGCTGTGTAGTTCCTCTACCGTTAAGCTAGCGTGCTTCTGATTGGCCAACCCTCTGAAACTTCCTCATTCGCAGTGTGTTTGGGATCATTGCTGACAAGAGTGATACCAATCAGATGCTTTTCAGATGGTATACCATGGTGGCTCAAAGCTGACAGTACCTTTTTGTTTTTGACAAGACCAAAACCATGACAGAGCCTCCACCAAGCGTCACGGATGGATGTACAGTGGACACTCACTGTTGTACCTCTCTGCTGATCTCCTCGATACATACTGATGACATTTTGAACCAAAAATGTCAAATATGAATTCATCACTCCATGTTGACAGTGATTATCAGTCCAGTTCTTGGTATTCCACATACATAAGCCTTTTTTCCTGTTTCAGTTCCTTAAGAATAGCCTCTCGACATCCACCCTTACACTGAGATCATTTCTGATTAGACTTCAGCAAATAGTAAATGAATCAACTAAAGGACCAGATGGCTCTCTCAGGTCCTGTGTCAGGTCTTTGCTCGATTTTTTCCTATTTCTTGAGGACATGATTTTCTATTGTTTCAATACCAAGTAAATACAGGGTCAGTATTGCAGATACCATTACCAGCACTGACATGTTTACTCTATAAAGGCAGCAGGGGAGAGCAGTGTGTAATAATTTATATGATGAATCATCATCAGTTTGAAAACTAAATCCCTGTGATTTTTATTTTTACAATAATTTGTTAACATAATAAAAGAAACCTTTTAGCAATTCATGTATTTTGAAACTGAGCTTCTTGGAGACCTGGAATTTAAATGTCCCAGTCTCTAAAGCACTGTGGGTAAACTTCTATTGTTTAAATATGACATCGACTATAAATAAAAGACATGACAGTGAACAAAAAAAGATTCAGATATGTTTCATAGTGCATATTTGAGGTATATATATTTTTTTCATTTCTGAAAATTTCTTAAGCTTTCAAATTTGACTCTGTCAGACTTTGTTAGTTTTCATTTTTGTCTTCTTTGTCTTCAGACATGATGTATCTGGGGAAATGGTTGCAATTTATAAACAAAACTGTATGAGAACAACCTACATGTCACAGTTTCAGATGCCAAAAGAGTTGGGTTGTTACAACAACCTTCGGAAACACTCTTTCAATCTTTTAATAGTTATGACTTTCTCTGTTAAATTACCTTAAATGTGAGACATCTCCACATTATGTGGTGAAGTCCTTCAGAAGAATGCATTGCCAAATTAATTTTCTTTTGTTTGTTTTCTTTTGGTTGTCTTTTTTTTTCTTGCCTGTCCCATTTGGTTCTTCAGCCATCAGAATTATTGTCTGAAGGCCAAGAAAGATACCCAACGGATTAACTTTACTAAGTGGTCCATTTGATTCACCTGGATCAAGAGCAACATAATAAACACAACGTCATCGCAATAATCTAGCTAAGTATAAATAACAGTAAATACTAAATATTGAATGTTAGTGTAGCGGGAAGAGGGAGGCAGCTGGGGATGGGGAGGGAACGAAGGGAGGAGCAAGTAGCCCCTTCCTGGGGCCAGCTCCCCCACTGACCCCAGTAGGCACCAATTCTCTCTGGAATCCACCAAGGCCAGGAGGCCCAGGATGGGCCTGAATACAACTATTCTGTCAAACGGAATGAAGTCTGTTCCTTCTAATATATGTTCCAAGTATTTAATTCCACTCCAATCTGGGAAGTTAATCATATTATTGTTTTGTAATATGTCAGGGTTGTTCCAGATAAGTGTATGTTTGCATGGGAATAATGAAGACTCCGTCATTTTTAAGAACTCCCACCATGCTGTCAGAGAAGAGCTGATATTGATGCTTTTAAAGCACTCATGTCGTTTGATGTTTGAGCTGATAAACTGTTGTCGTATTAAATGTATTTTCAGCTTGGTATGAAACATTACCACATATATGCTGAATCAGTTATTCTATGTGATCCCGTATTGCAGTGACATTCTTTTAACCTCCCAAGACCCGAACTCTTTCATGGCATGCATTTTTAATTTCTCTTTGCTATTTGGCCTGATTGGGACCTGATGACTGTAAAAAAAAAAAAAAAAGAAGAAGAAGAAGAAAAAGAATTACGTGATTTTATTTTATTTTTTTACCTGATTTTTGTTTCTGAGAAAATGCAATCCACATATGAGGAAATTCACAGTGGTAGTATAAATTCCTCGTAAGTGGATATCAGGCCCCTGAAGAGCAAAATTTAGTATTTTGGTTATCTAGATCATACTCACAAACTCTTTCTTCAGGCAAAGTTACTTAAATTCCAGGATCTGGTTAATTACAATACATCCATAATCTTATACAAAGCCTTTAATAAACTTCTACCTGCAAATTTACAAACTATATATGAAATTCGAAAAAGGGCTTATAATGTGAGAGGCTTTGGAGAATTCAAATTACCCAGAACTCGAACAACCCGTAAAGGTTTTTGTGTGTCTGTATGTGGTGTGAAAATCTGGAACAGTCTGAGTTTACAACTGAAACAATGCAAAAATATTCATAGATTTAAATTTCTCTACAAACAGTTGGTCTGGTCACAGTATACTTAATGATGGTTTTAGTGTGCTCTGTAATGTCTGTTCTCTTACCATTGCTGGTATGGATTCCAAAAAAAAAAAAAAAAAAAAAGTGTGTGCGTATGTATGCACATATATGACATATATGTGTGTGTAGATATATATGTATGTATGTATATGTATGTGTGTTTGTTGTTGTTGAGATGCTTGCATGTGCCCGGGGGCTGTTGATGGGTTGTTTGGTTTGTAACGATGGGCGTAGCTGCGGGAAGCTTATTTATTTATTTTTTGTTGATGAGTGAGTATAGGGGTGGGATTTAATAAGTTTTCTTCATCCCACTCCTTTTCAGGTAAATTTTGTTTTTTGTTTTTGTGCACTTTATGTTTAATATATGTATTTTTGTTGTGCCTGAAATGAACAAATAAATGAAATGAATGAATGAAATGAACTCAAAATGTGATGTCCACATATGTGCACCCCAGGTCCTAGGAGGTTAAGGGCTCTTTAAAGCTTCCATGTGCCATGCTGGAGGACATTTGCATGGAAGGAAAGAGCAGCATGAATGTGTGTGGAGTAGTGACTTTTCTCCTCCCCTCAACAGGCGGTAAACTAGATGGGAGGGAGAAGTCAAATTGAAGGGGGAAGTGTGTCGTGTAACCGGAGAGAGAAAGGGAGAAAAAACGTGGACTTATAGGCAAGGAACATCAGTCTTCAACCAGGAAGAAAGGGAGAGGACAGAGGGAGGGGGACAAGTTTTATTTAGGGGACTCGGGCTCAACTTTCCTATTAGGACAACAATTAGTTAAAGTTGAGCTTAAATTCTTATTTTGTTATTCAGTAAGGAACTCAAACCTTTATTTCAAGCCCCTGTGAGAGGACACACAACTGAAGTAAGTATATGATGTTTACTCACGTTTTGCCGCTGTTGTGTTCACGATTTTAGTGTTATATGTAAAAAAAAAAGCGGGGGCTTGAAACAGCAGGAGGAACAATCGACCTCTGATACACGTGGCATGAGATGGACAGTGCCAGCTTTCACGATACAGACCAAACGCTGCGTATTAAACCCACAATATGTGTGTGTGTCCACGTGTGTTTGTGTGTCCGTGGCCTGGTGAGGGGAGAAATGGCGCAAAGTACGGGCGCTCACAAAGGGAGGGTAAAAATGTGAGAATCGGCGCGAGCGGCAGATGTTGAGAAAGTTTCGGAAGTGACGATTAAAATGTGCACAATGCGCTCAGTGAAACCTGAGCCTTCATTTCATGGAGCATCGGAGTCCTGCCTGTTATGACTCAGTTATAATATTTATAAAACCCCTGGAAAGCCATAAATGCGCACAAATGTCTTAAGTTAGGTTAGGTGTTTGTTTTATTATAGCCCAATTACAGCATAACAGGGGCGGATCTAGAGGGGTGGTATGTGGTGGAATGTGCTGGCTTAGACCCCTAATGCCACCCTGGTTTTGCATATGACAGTACTGCATATTAAAATAAGATTGCATTAACACTTTGAGCCTAGCTACAGTTAACACTAAATATAAATTCTAAAACTGAATATATTGCATAGTGTACCCCTCCCCCACCATTAATAAATGGTTCAGCCCATAGCGCAGACCGGCTTTTTTCTTGTTTTCAGTAGCAACCGATGCTTATGATTGTGCCAGAGACTGTATTGCCTTGTGCCAGTACATCAAATCAAAATTCACATGTTTTATGTAACTGAAATGTTTAATTATGTGGGCTAAAGAAAATAATTAAGCTATAGACGATATTTATATGAAATGTGTATACTTACTGCATTTGAATCATTTTAACCATATGTAACACCTGGAAGAAACTTTACATTGGGTAGTAGTCTGATGAATTTGTTGAGCATTGTGTATTTAATGTATCCATACATGCCTGTACTGAGTTATTAAGTTGGTTTATGTCAGTCAGCGAAAACTTGCTGGGATGACATGATGAAAATCTTGTTTGCATCTTGAAAAACCAGAAGTTGGTTGGTTTCATTGATGAGGAATCAAATAAAACAAAATAAAATGACAACCCCTTAAATTAAAGAATATAAGAAAAATGGGGAGAACAATGGCTGAAGCAACTGTATGTTTAATACGTGTGGATTTTAAATGCAGCATGTCCCCAAGTCACTGGGAGTAGCCTCTACTCCCAGTCTAAAGCATCAGATAGAGCAGAGCTGCCCATTTCTCTCAGAACTGGGGCGCTGGCGTTCATAATCAGTGGATGTTTTGGGTGATTTATGGTCACAAAACCCTTGAAAAGCAGATTAAAAATAATCTTGATCTTTAAACAGCCTAATTATATATTTGTTTCCCTTTATCCAGCCAGTATGCCTATATTTTATGTATTTATTGCTCGTTTGCCTTCTTCATTTATTTCTTAATTGTGCCACGCTTTGATGGGATCTGGAGGCCAGGGGAGAACTCCAGATTTTGACATTTGGAGCAGCACATGAACGCGTCTCCTCTTCTGCCCTGCCTGGTAAGCGGAGGCTGACTGAGGTCATACCCATGGAGAGACAGCTGCTCGCCGGCCGGGCAACTTTTGGACTCCTCGGGGAACAGAGAGGCCCAGGGCTTTGTGGTTTATTTTATTTGGAAACATTTTTCCTGCGGTTCTTTTAGTCCCGCAGAGTTTGATAAACACGTCTGGTCAAGGTCATCTATATCACCAGCAGGGAAAAAAAGAGCATGGCTGGAAGTAAGCAGCAACAGGGAGACTTGAAAGTAAGCATGATAGGGATAATTGAGCCTATATGTTCACTCAGTTGTTGATTGAGAAGGAAGGCCCTGTTCAATAATTCAAAACCCATTAAAACCCCATCCGCTTATCCAGGCTGCCAGTGGCAAGAGGAGTAGAGTAAGTCCTGGAGTTATTGCATCATTCAGCTGCTACTGCTCCGGTATTTCAAGAAACGCCCTCCTTTTATGGAATTTATCCCAAAGCAGGCTTCACCTGCTCTAACTTTACAAGCACACACTTCACAGTGTTGTGACAGGGATTCACAACTGCCTGCCAACAACAAAAAAAGCCTGGCTTTCATGTTTTAAGTTGTTGCCACATGTCTGTCATGTGTTGACCTTCCTGCACGGTAACACAATAGCACTCCTGTTCCCTTTATTGACAGCGTGCAGGTTACTGCAGTAGTAACAGGCACCGGGAAATGGGCGGGAAACGGTGACGAGGGATGTGTGATAAGTTAGTAGAGCTGGCCGAATGGATCCGGGCCCTGCATCAGTTTGTGTGAAAGCGAAGCAGATGACACAGCCTTTTTTTACAGTAACATACATGTGTTTGTGATACCAAGAAGCCATGAACTCACAGTTTCATTTACTGCTTTGCCTCCTGAGCGATGTCTGTGCATGATATGTAATATTTCACTGTGTGTGTTGATGCCCCTGATTCAGCCACCGCGGTAAATCAAATACATGTGACTGTAGCTTGTCTACTTAGACCTTTAATGGTCTGTGTGTTACTTTAACATTTTAGTTTGTATATGTGGAAACTCTGACACTACTTAGGAGTTACTGATTTTTTTTAATATTTTTAAATTTTTTTAAGTTAATGACTTTTATGGACTTTAAGTGGTTTGGCTGTTTTTTAGAGTTAAATTTTGGTGGTGCATAGTGTAGTGGTGTATATATGTGCTTGACAAGCAAAAGGTTGCTGGCTCAATTCTAGCCAGAGACACAAATCCCTTCGGGGGCCGTGTCATGAAGGGCAGCAGGTGTAAAGATTAGCCAAATCAATCATGTTTGACTTGGCAGAGTTACATTTGCTACCTGCTGTGGTGACCTGTTCTGACAAGGAAGCAGCTGAAAGTCATAAGCGCAACAATGAACACTTGTATGTTCCGCTCCTTGCAGTCATTTGACCTTTGAAGTTAATGATATAAGCTAAAAGATTTTTTTTTAAAGTGCACATTGAGGTTAATTAAACGACAGATTTCCTCAGCGAGATACTAACTAGGTTAGGCTGTCCTTACTTCACATAAGCTCTGGCTGAAATTAACAAGATTTAGATTTACGCTAAATAAAAAAAGTAATGTGTGCATATCGACAGACACCCTACCAGGATCATCAAAATAGAAGTTCAGTTGTTGACTGTAGCAACAGCTAAGCAACAAATTTTATCTATGTACAGTTATCTCTTATATACAAGGACACATGGGATAACTGTAATGGTTGGGTTTTTTTGTTTGTTTTTTTCCTCCAGGCTGAAAATAAAATACAAAGCATCTATGACACATCATGCAGGATCCAAAGGGGAAATGAACTCTTTCCTTCATTTTTGCCCTGTGATTGATAGCTGGAGTCTGTTTTTATTATCATTTATAAATTTGGTTGTAAATGATAATAAACTCTATGGACAGAAAATTTGGTTATCATTTTGCCCTTTGATTGATAGCTGGAGTCCGTTTTTGTAACATTTTACAAGCTTAAATATGAACATCTTAGGCCTTTGTAACAGTGGATCTAATAACTTTGGTTCTCTCTGGCGTACTGGGTGGATAAAACAATCGGTTTGAAAATGGTAATGGATCGACAAAAATTTTTAACTTAAAGATGATATGAATGGTTGTTTGTAGACGCTTGGCTAAAAGTTAGCCTCTTTACTGTTTGTGCGCTCAGACTTAATTAACGGGTTAATGTGTGGATTGGGCATTTACACGACACCGTGAATAAGCACCGTCTTCCGCTGTCACCTCATTGTTGAGTGAGTGTGTGTTGAAGGGGTTTTTGTCGTGGGGTGTCAGTTACAACGAAATCCCCCTTTTCAAACACTCTTTTCAGCACAAAGGCGGTCCAGCGGGCAGTGGATAATCGCATTACACACACGCCTCGTGAACACACATGCAAGCTCGTGAGCACAAGCGGAGACAAATCTGTCCCATTAGGGCCTCTCTGGTTCTCCAGTATGACACATGCTTAAAGGATGCCACCATTAAGAAGCACTGAAACTGATTTCCTATTTGAGGCCTTGACTGTAGGCCCCGTCTCTCGCTGTTCCCCTCCTCCCCCTTTTGTGGTTTGGCTGCCAAATGGAATAGCTGGTCATATTTGGATCATTGCTTCTTGTTTAGATGTTTTCCATATGTGTGTTATCAGATTCATGACTGTGTTGGGCGCTCATGTTGCAGATCATTGTGACCAGTGACCTGTACTTTGTGTGTCTATGTGTGCGTGTCTGTGTGTGCTTTTCAGGTGGCCGTGACTAAGATGACTTTATTTAGTCAGTCACATCACAGCTGCTGTGTTTTTGCCCATGTGTGTTTATGTAAAAGCAGCCTGATTATCCTGTGACTTAAAACCAAAGCCAAGCTGTAGTTCCATTTGGTTTCCATACTCATTTAATCCCACTCTTCTTTGCTTTTAGATGGAAATGGCGGCACTTTAAGGTGCCACTCCAATTTCCATAAGAAAAGCAGACCAATTCAGCACTCTGCAGTGTTTCTGGGAGTCAAACTCAAGTGCTTTGTTCACAGCGCAGTAGGTGAACATCTGAAGCTGTCTGGCCTAGGATTTACAAAACAGTGACTCTCCACATGGACACTCATTAGACGTACTCATCAGGTTTCAAATGTCAATATGAATGAGAACTTAAGTTCACAGGAAGTAAATCCGGACTGGAATAATTTCACAAACCCAAAGTCATGGAAAATGGTGTGAGTCACTCAGACTTAAGGTTACAGTTTGTGCCTTTTTGTTTCTTCCCTGAAACGACAAACTGGTTTAACAAATATCCTAGCATTCACGTATAATCGCTAAAGAATTTTTAGGAAATAAAAATTTCCTACTCTTTATGACAGTATGGTTTTAATTATAGGATTAATGGCTCAACGGGAATACGGAAGACTAATCAACAATGAAAGTTATTGTTACTTGTATCTATCGTGTCGGGGAGGGTTTTTTGTTGTTGTGGAGACCTAAATTTGCTAAAATGTCAGTGGTATTGACCCATGTCCTGGTCCTTAATAAATACGGGAACATTGGGAAACATTACTGAGTGTTTTTGAGCTAAAACTAAATAAGGGCTTCAACTAATTGATGTTGTTATTTCAAACTAAGACACTGGGTAATCAAACCTTTGGAGGAGGTGGTTTAGCATCAGTAATGACTCACATCAGTGTGTAATATTATTTAATAAAATCTGTTCAGCTTATTTAGTGTGTCTGGAAGTTTTTCAAATGGAAAACCCTTCGCATTTACATTGGATGCATCAACTATCTTTTTTACTTGTTAGAAAACATAAAAAAATAACCTCCATGTTTGCCTAAAGTCATTTCAATTTATCCTCCCTCTCCCTCCTTGTTGCTCCTCAATCACAGAGCAGCAGCGATGGCGCCCACTCTCGTCCAGGCCTACAGGAGGCGCTGGTGGATGGCGGTGACAGCGGTGATTGAAAACCTGCTGTGTTCGGCTGTGCTGCTGGGATGGGGCTCCTTGCTCATCATGTTAAAGAGGGAAGGCTTCTACTCTCACCTGTGCTCAGGTAAGATCAGAATCTCTGAACCTTGATATGGAGATAACACATCTATTAGACATTTGCATAGATTGTAAATAGAAGATAGACATACCCAAAATACCAGCAGCCAAATTATGTGTTAGCAAGCTTGCTACAGTTTTTTGTTTCGGGACGCTTCTAACTTTAAGCCCTGATTAAATCCTAACAATTCACCCCATCAACAGTTCCTATGGAGGCATAGAGACAATGCTCAAGTACATTTTAACATTGGAGTCCATAAGGACTGACTCATTTTAGGAACGTCCCTTGAGTGGCCATTTGAGGAACTGCAGGTTTTAAGGCCTCATCACTTGGAATTACTTTTTGGGAAACATATGTATTGTGTTCAAATGTGTCATGGCCATTGCAACCTATAAAACATGAGATTGTCTTGTTTTGGAAATTGCAGAAAAGTCACCTTTAAGACAAGTTTAGAAAATGGGGAAAATAATGCTTAGTTTTGGAGTCAAGTCAGAGCCCACAAAAAACCTGAAAGACTCAAATAGTTCTTGAGCGATCTCTCATCAAGCCTACACACTTGTTCCCACAGAAAATGACACAGTGCACGCGCCTTTGGGTAACTCCTCTGGCCAGAAGGTTGAGGAGTGGGTCAGCTGTGTGGACCAGGAAGAGATGCTGAATCTGGGCTTCACCATCGGTTCCTTCTTGCTCAGTGCCACCACCCTCCCGCTTGGTATCCTGATGGATAAGTTTGGACCACGTCCCATTCGACTGGTTGGAAGGTAATATTGTAACATTTGAGAATGTATTCGTATGTGTGGCTCATAAATGATCCTTGTATGTTTGGCTTAATCATAAAAAAATCTTCCTTGGCACATGTGGAGACGAGGAAGGAAAACTTGGTATTCAATCAATTCATTTACTGGTAATGATGTTCTAGTACAGAAAGTAGATGGATCACATTCCCACAGCAGGAGCGAGAAGTTGATCCAGTTTCTGCAAATCACTGAGTGTAGGCAGTCCTCGTTTGTATGTGTACACCTTTTCTCAGTACACGTGTAGTTAGTCTACAACCGTTCATGTAATTACAGGATGTGTTCTGTAAGGCAGAGCTTGGACTGTCTTCAGAGCCAGACTCTTAGAGATACAGTAGAGGAAATAATTATTTGATGATCTGCTGAATTTTTAAGTTTGAGAAGAACAGTCTCTTGTTTTTATGGTAGTTTCAATTTAATCGAGAGACATAAGATAAAAAAAAAAAAACACATTACATAAAAGTTATACTTGCATAAAATAAATGTTTGATCCTCAAGTAAAACATGACTTGGTACTTGGTGGAGAAACCCTTTTTGGCAAGTGCATTTGTGCATAAGATGTTTCCTGTAGTTTGTAACCACATTTGCACACATCTCAGGAGGAATTATGACCCACTCCTCTTCACAGGAATGCTTGAGGTTTCTTGGCTGCTCTGCAACTCGAAGCTTAAGCTCCCTCCATAGGTACTTTTTTTTATAGGGTTGAGGTCTGGGGGTTGGCTAGCTGCTCCTTTGTTGCATTGTCTGTATTTTTTGGGGGGGTCATTGGTCATTGCCTAAAGACCCATCTGTGATCCACCTTCAGTCTTCTGGCTGCGGGAAAGGAGATTCTCATGATTTTAGGGTACATGGTCCCATCCATTGGCCTCTCAGTCCTGTGAAGTCGTCCTCCACCCTTAGCAGAAAAACAACCCCCAAGCATGTTTCCATTTCCATGCTTGTCTGTAGGGATGGTATTTTGTGGGTCATGTTCAGCATTTTTCTTGCTCCAAACACGACAGATTGAGTTGGTCCCAGAGGGCTGAATTTTTGGTTATACCTGACAACCTCACTCTTTCTCCAAAGCCTTCTCAGAATCATTTAGATGTTCACTGGAAAACTTCAGTTAGAGGTTGGGTTATCTTCAAAGGGTAAAAAGAAGGGTAAAAAGTCATGTTACATAAACAAACACACATGGTTTCTGCCTTTCTCATCCACAGTTTGACTTTACTTGACTTTTAAAAGTCAAGCCTGACACTTATCTGATTTGAACGTATCTGATTCAAAAAGCATTCAGGCTGTTAAATCATTGACCAACTGTTTTATAAACCAGACTTTTTATAGCTGATTTAGACTTCTGGTCTTAGTCTTTGTAGACGCTTCAACATAACCTCCATAAGTGGCTGACACCGTTGTCAGTTTTATGTGTCAGCCTCGATGGAAACTGATAAAATGCTGATTTGGCAGATGACAGATTTTAGGCCTGAGTTCCTGTCGCAACTTCAAAGGGGTTTTGTGTCTCTAGCTGGAACGAATCAACATTCTCTCCAAGTCACCAAGCTACCCACTGTGGCGACCCCTTGTGGATAAGATGGCAGCAGAAAGTAGCTTTTTATTACTGCCGACGATGTCACCAGCAGCTAGCTATCTCGAGGTTTTATTATTTTTCTCTCTCTTTGTTGCAGCTCATGTTTTGGTCTGTCCTGTATTATGATGGCCACCTCTGCCTACAAGACCGACGGTGAGTAATAACAGACAAGTGCTAGATATTGATGAGATAATCGATACAAAATGACACACACGCTTTACAGAAGTCTGTATACATGGATTTTTTTTAATCACTGTAAAAAACAAACAAACTGATTTTTATCACTGATCAATAAGGTATCTATCTATTTGCATGACAATTGAGTTATTTAAAAAAAATTGTTCCTACCTGTCACTGAAAGCCGTCTCACTCATAATTTATAATTTTAAGCCTAATTAAAATTTAGATTAATTTTAGGGTTATATAAAAGTGTCTGTCACACTGGCTGGAACCATTTTTTTGTACCAGCTTGTTTATTTAAGCTGCTGTCTGTGTTGCTCAATATTACACTTAAACCTCAGAGAAAGTGAAGGAGTTGCAGGTGCATCAATGTGTTTCACCACACCCTCATCTTTACACCACTTCACAAGTTAAAAGCCACCAGCTTTAGTGAATATCCGCTGCGGTTAAATGCGCTTGTGGCACATTTTAAGGCCCGTGGTAATTTGCTTGTTTTTGAAGGCGGTCTCCTGAAATGTTAACTTAAACTGACTTCTTGTAAAATGAAGTCCTCCAGTTTACCAAAGCGAGTTTTAATGTTTCTCTCGCTTTCTCTGCAGTCCTCTCAGCGCTCATCTTCCTGGCTCTTTCTCTGAATGGCTTCGGAGGCATCTGCCTGACCTTCACCTCCATCACGGTAAGACACACGGCTAACAGGCGAAGGGATAAGACATGCAGTCTGGCTGATTAATTGAGGGGAATAGTGTAATATATATATACTATATACTGCACAGGCAACTCGATATATAACCTATC
The DNA here is from genome assembly GCF_036321145.2 of Pelmatolapia mariae. Classification (NCBI taxonomy): domain Eukaryota; kingdom Metazoa; phylum Chordata; class Actinopteri; order Cichliformes; family Cichlidae; genus Pelmatolapia; species Pelmatolapia mariae. The sequence continues at coordinate 26,296,514 of NC_086228.1, forward strand.
CAGAGCCCTCATCAGTTGTTTCAGTTCAGTTCTTTCTGCTGTGACAAAACAAATTTCCCACATGTGGGACTAATAAAGGTTATCTTATCTTATCTTATCTTATCTTATCTTATCTTATCTTATCTTATCTTATCAACGGCCAGTTCCAGTGCAGTTGGTTTCATGTTCACATCTCATTTACTGGTATCGTTGTGTCTTTTGTGATGTTGTTAGAACAAGACAATCACTCCTCTCAGTACCAGTTCGGATTTATTTTTGGGTGGCAAAGGTCTTATTCCATGTGGTCAACTTTACAAAACCCCTAAATTAAAAGAAGGGAGCCTTTGCATGTACACTATGTCTTGTATCTGTGTGTACCTGACCGTATAGATACACACAGACCTCATGTATTTGGTATGTATTTCTTAACAGTTGATAGTAGTATGACTGGTAATCCTGTGCATATTATTGTATTCAAGTTGAACAAATGGCTCCAAAGAAAAATCTTTGCTTTAAATGATACATATCAGTGTAAATACGAATTCGAAAACATACAAATGAGAGGATTGGACACTTTAAAAGTCCCCCCCCCCCACACCTCTCTCTCTCATCAGCATCATATGAAGTACAATCAGTAACATTAAATGCTATTAGTCATCTGGTAGTCAGTCAGTAACTCTATGTCCTATAATATAATTTAACACCATCTATTTACATAACTCTTTCTAAGAAAGTAGTGACAGGGTTTTATTTTTTTTATTCTTCCTGGAACAAATGAGCAGAAACATTTTGGTAGCATGGTTGGTCTCTCAGCTGACAAAATGGCATGTGTTGTTCTGACTGGGTGGGGGTAAGGGGTGGTGGTACGGTGCGTGATGTTTGTTTTAAATCCACATCAGGCATGTGTATGTGCGTGTGATCTATCAGCAAGTGTGTTTTTTATCATTGTCCTGGCAAGTATTTAGGTTGGTGCTTAGTCCTGGTACAGTGTTTTCGTCAGAGTGCACATGACTTCTACCACATGGAAAGTTTCCACCAATAGCAGCCCAAGGGTGACTACACACCCTCCTTAGTGCTCGGCCCCTTTACCTCTATCAAAGATACTCAAGGACACATTGAGCACACATTGAGCTCTTCCTCGCGACCTTCTTCCTGCTCTCTTCAGTTTCTCTGCTCAGCAGTCAGCAGAATAATCACTACACAACCTTTTAAACTCTGCATGACTGTGCACACATGTGGATGCGCAAATGTGCGCGCACGGGGAGATGAACAAGAAACAGCTGTTTAAATGCTGAAGTTAAAGACTGACTGTGGACAGATGACCTTATCCTGGGACCTTTTTCTCTTTAAGCTCGCAAACTGCTTACGTGGTTCTGTTTTTACAGAAAGAAAAGCGTTAGAGTAATCTGTTATGAAACTGGATGCCATTGGGTATGAAAGATGTTTAGGGTGATATAAACCAGACAAACAGCGCAGATGTTTAAAAAAAAAAAAGTGTAACTTGCAGGGACCTGTTGGTGGTGACTCAGCAGGTAGACTTTTTTCTTGTTTCTACAGTGAACAAAATCGCAGCGTTGAATTTTGATGAAATGTTTTGGAAGTAGTGCAGCAGCACATCGACAGAGTGGTTCGTTCGTTCGGGTTTTTACAGGTGCTGACTCATCTTTTTTTTTTTTTTTACACAACAGTGAAAGATGTTTAATTAGCACTTCTTCCCCCCCAGGTAGAGGTGTACAAAAACAACACCAATTTTAAAAGCAGAAACGCATGCAAAATTAAGAATGTAGCTACCTTTCATTCTCGCATGGCTAACATTACATTAAGGAAACACGGATAACACATGCAGGAACGTGGAGCTCCTTTCAGTGTTAGCTCACGCAAACACAGAATGTTCTTTCAAGCCTATCAGACAAACACGGTTAATAACACACACACACACGCTTGAGTAATGTTCAGCTGCCCCCTGTTGTTTGTCCCTGACTGACCTCCGTGTCCCTCGTTCCTTCCCTCTGTCGACACTTCTAATCAGGGTGAGGTTTACCAACACCGAGTGACCTCATTGCTGCTGCTGTTGCTTTTCTAAAGAGTGAATGATGACTGAGTGCAAGGGCAGACACACACAGACGTAAATTCACAAATGCCATCATAATTTAAACCATGTGGTCGAGAGTTAAACAAGACCATCTCAGTTGTTTTGCGGTATTGTGCTCAGAAAGAAGGCTCTTATAGTCTCTATGAGTCAATTACTGGGGGGAATCTCCCAATACAAAGCCCATCATTGGATTTTTATGCAATACATAAATATAGTAATTTATTTAGACAGACATTATAACTTCAGATTCTTTAAACTGGGAATATCAGACTCCCTTGGCGGGCCGGTCTTAATTGGGGTGGAAATTCTATGGATGGATTTCCTATAGAAATGTCTGTAGGAACCGCTGATGTCTTTGTCAGTAAGAAGACTGTAAAGCTGACAGAAGCACTGATGAACGTCCACATTTTATCCTCATTCTTTACAGTTTTCACATTTTCCAAAAATGGAGTGGACGTTTGGCGTTGATGAAAGTTTTAACATTTTTAACTCCATAACCTTGATCAGGGTAATTAACTCCGCCTCACTTTCACAGGTACTCTTGGTCCACCTGTGATGTCCGTACATGTTCAGTGTTATTTTGTAATAATACATTCATGTTCACAAGATTGGCAGAAAATTGTAAAATCGTTTGAAGAGATGCTGTCAATTACAACAACAGGTTAAAAGATTGTGGGTTTTATTTCAAGGAGGAGTGACAAAATTGAGTTTGGTTGAATATTATATAAAAACAACTGAACACAGGGACATTTTCCATCATTTATATAAATGATGGAAGACATTTGAGGTGCAGTATCTTACACAATGACACTTCAGCATGCAGATGGGATCAGCTGAGATCCTGTGTGGGTGATGTAAAAGAACAACAACAGGCGCCAAAAGCTGCAAACGTGACGCCCTGTAGTTTTCAGTTTTCTGATTTCTTTCCTTCATTAAATATTTAGTTTGACTCATTACTGCGCTCAATATGCAAACACACCTTTTAGTTTTTTTGGTTTTACCAACTAATTAAAGCCTTAAATGACAACAAGGTGATTCACACACACCTTCTGTTCCAGTGAGTCACATTGTTAGGAATGCATGAGGTCCTTTGAACGCCCTATGTTCTCTATGTACAGAATGAAAGATTTTCTGTTGCCAGTATCATGTCATTTTTAAAGGAATGAAGCCTGGCCTGCAACTGACAATGCAAATACTTTACCACTGGCATGCGATTAGACAATGCAGCTACTTCTGTTAATCATGTTCCTTGTAATGACTGTGAAAGTTGTCAGTCTGCTTCTGACCTACTTTTAAATTTACTCAGTGAATAGAAGCAAGTTCAGGGAATTGGGGGGAAAAAGGTAATTATCGTACATACCCTAATATTAAAAAGTCCCTAGTCTTTATACAAGTCCACTACAGCAGGCTTTTGACGGCTTTGCTAACACTCTGAGGTTGATAGTTTGACCAAACTGCGAACACTGAGAGAGGGAGCAAAAAGAAGTCTGTGCTAATCGGCTCCAATTTAGGGTTTCCTGCTGTGATCTCCACAGAGGGAGTCTCTGCAAATGTAGCGTTGGGAGATCAAACACAAAAAGTTTTACTCCTGCTACCTGTCTTTTTTTTTTCTTTTTCCAATTTCTGTCCTTGCTGATTTTTTATTTATTTATTTTTTTTCTTGTGGCTTGTCCTGTCAGGCAGCTTTTGCAATCAGAATTGTGATCTGAATGTACAGTGGTGAAAGAACAGCTCTTCTTCATGTGAATTACATTATATGTGGGTTGGTATGACAATGCAGAGGCAAGACAGGCAAGACGGGGGGAAAGGGTGAATGCACAATATATCGCCAACTGCCGCACCTGTAAGAGACAAAAGACAAAACAAACATACAGCACCTGGAACACAAAAATTAGAAAATACACAGATACATAAGCCTACAATCTTCTTATAGTGTGTGTGAGTGTGAGAATGCCCGTGTCTTTGTCACAGATGTCCTTGCTGATTTTATACTCTCATCTGTCTTTCTTCCTCTCCTTTTTTTCCTTTCCCACTTTCCCTTCTTGCGTCCTGTCTTTCAAAATTTCACTGCTCATTAATCTGCTATTTGGCGCATTCTCCCAGTGATTAAAGTCTTAATTAAACTCAGTGCCAAAACCTTACAACACCCAAGTGAGTGAGCACGGCAGGAGTAGAGCCTGAACTCATTAGCTGTGGCAAGTGAATGGCTAAATCCTTTTTTTTTCTCTCTCTTTTTTTTTTGTATGTGTGTGATTTTGATCCTGTGTGTGCGTCCATACAGTCATGCGTTTGTGTCCACATCCCCCTAGCAGCATTCACATGCATAAGTGTTGCAAGGCTCTGTAAAAAAATATTTATTTAATAGGATCTGACAGAACACAGAGGTAGCGGATAGACATTTGCACTTTCCATATTCGGTAACCTGACATCTTACAACATGAGATGCAAGCTTGGAGGGCCCCGTTTCCCACATTCCATAAACTTCCACAGCACTGCAGACCTTATGTTCATAGACGAGCTGTATTTCAGTTCTCAGAAGTGCTGAATGAGGACGGGTGTTCTTGCGGTTGTTTTTCTCATCTCACTCAGACAGGCAGACTCTCTCCTCAAACATCCTCAGGAAAGCTTTTTCTTTCCTGTTTACCTGCCAACATCTCGGTGTCAGCAACTGAAGTGACCTCATGCTTCCTCGATAAAGCGCAGGCACCACAGCTTGCACATCGTTACAGTTATGTAATCTCAGGACAGCAGACAAAATTCATACATGGATGAAAAAGCACACCTCTCACCCACACCTTACATCTTGTTTGGCACAAAGGCCAAAAATATTTGTAGGAATTTTGATATTTGGTTATAAAACTCCTGGAAACCCTTTTCTATGCAGCTCTGAATCCCAGTGTGTCTAAGTGATGGGAAAATTAAGGACTGCAGAATGTGCTATAAGAAACATTTATAGTAATTAGAAGGGATCTGTAATCTGTTAAAGGTACTATAATTAATATTTTTAACCAACATTTGCTCAAATAACTATGTATAATGTGAGATTATAAACAGACTGCAGTTTTCTTAGCTCTACAGAGGTTTATACTCTTCTTACAAATTATTTTAGGTTTTCCCAACCCACAACTTTACTGCTTTGGTTCTCACCGCTATCTCGGTGCAGCTGTTTCCAATGAAAAGCCTTGTGTACACTTGCTGATACACTAGCAAATACAAAGCGAAGTTAGAGATACACTAGCAAACATCGCTTGATATTTCACTAAGGATTTGGTGGAGATGGTAGGAAAAGTAGAGTGAATATTGGATTTAAACTTATAGGCTTGTAACACAGGACTCCAAATAAAATGCTGATGTTGCACCATGTTGACTGGTTGTGCAAACTGAAGCAAGTTGCGTCCAAGTCAGCCATATCAACTTTCTAAGTAGCCTAAGTTGGTGTTGTTTTCAGCTCATTCTTAATTAATAGAGGTTTAAATAACTTAAAGAGATAATGATTTTTCGCATAAAGAATTTCTATATCTCTATACATCATCTCCCAATAAAAATGTTAGGAGGTCAACGTTGTGCTCCTTTATGTTTAATAAATGCTCTCTGCCTCGATAACGTCAGTGTAAGGGTGTGGAAACTGTCTGGGAGACAACAGTGGCACTGATGGCGTAGGGAGATTAGGTGACGTTTGCAGGAGTTTTGGAAAACTGTGGTCATTGAGAGAGAGAGAAAGAGAGAGAGAGAGAGAATAGCAAGCTTGTCATCCAGCACAATTAAAATCCTACACATGTGATTTTTATAATCACGATTAACCCATTTAAAACTCTAATTAAAAGGACACTTACTGTGCTACAAGCACAATAGGTCACTGTTGTGTTTGCTAAGCTCCTTGTCACTGTAAATAGGTTGACCTAATATATGGTGTCCTAGTGCCTAATGCCCACCACCTTGCCCCCCTTTCAACTCATGCTGGGTCAGAGGAACCTAGTCAAGTCTGAAATAGTTTGAATTTAATTTCTTTGTTTTAATTGCAAGGATAACAATGTTTCTAAGTATAGCATAATCCATTAATGAGCCATGGGGCCATGTCTTCATTTCTTCTTTGTTTTGACATGGAAACTAATATTTTTAATGAGTCTGTTCTGCAGGAAGAGAGAAGTGTTACTGGGTGCAAACGCAGCAGGCTAGAGCAGTGAACCGTTGCTGTTAGGAGCAACCTCATCAGTGTTCAGTAGTTCGTCCTGCTAGCACAAAGCAGACCACTGCCCTCTGCTGGCAAAATAGCATAGTGAACCTTCACTAAAATAAATGATGAACTCCGGGTAGTCCATGGACCACTGTGAATGTTTCTATATGTGACCATGTCTGTTTTGTCTACATGTCCCTGTGCCTGCAGCTCCCCAACATGTTTGGTGCCCTGAGCTCCACCATAATGTCTCTGATGATCGGCTCCTACGCTTCCTCTGCAGTCACCTTCCCTGGAGTCAAGGTAAATTAAGAATATGTTAACAAATACACCGTTAAAGTTACACACTTAGATGAATTTCTCACATAAACCGGGTGGAGTTGTAACTGTGAGTCTACTTCAGAGTGCCTTTGAAATGTTAGAAATGTTATGGATGGAGTTATAAGGCATAAACATTGAGGTACGCCACTGTAAATAAATGCATAAATGTGTCTGGATGGTTTCTAAGCACGCTCACCGTAAAAACTTTATAAGGTGATAATGTCTGTGTTGTGTTTACAGCTTGTTCTGTTTCCGCCATGTGGTTTAAAAAAAAAAAACTGAGCGAGCACATCTTTAAACACAAGTGAAACATGAGTAAAAACATAACAACATCCCCTTCTTTTCCCTCCCAGGCCATCTACGACGCAGGCGTGTCGTTCACGGTGATCATGTGGACGTGGGCGGGTCTTGCCACATGTGTCTTCATAAATTGTTTTGTTAACTGGCCCAAAGAAGGTTTTCCAACACCTGAAGAGGTGGACTACAGGTCTGTTTGTTTTTGTTTTTTAATATTGATACAGTAACTGTTGATGACAACCGTAACTCCGTAATTGAAACCCTCCTGTTTATTGATAACAGTAAGATCCTCCATGTTCAAGAGCCACCTTCATCTGAGCAGAAGGTTGTTGGTGAGAGACTGAGCCACCAAAACGGAGACATCCGATGCTCCACAGAGAAGCTTGCTAATGGACATGAGGTTGCACCCAGTAGGTCAACAAGTCTGTCCTCTTTTCCTTCTGCAGTTTGTGTGAATGTGAATGGTGCACTATACAAGTACCAATCTATATTGAGGTAAATAGATTGGATGTAGAGCAGGTCATCTACTAATTAAAAAGTTGGTGGTCCAATGTTGAATATTGTGAATGTTGGGTAGAAAAAGCACTTGGGTATAGAAAACAGTGCTTGTCCGAATGTGATTGAGGCAATTTAAATTTTTAAAGTGCTTTGAGTGCTTGAGAAGAGTAGAAAAGTGCTATATAAGAACCCCTTTACCATTTAACACAGTTGTGCCACTTTGGAGGTGAATATAGTACGTTATAGTTTCGTGGGTAAAACTACATTTTTTCCAACTGTAAAATTTTAAGATTTGTCTTATGGGGTCTTGCTTTTTGACCCCAAAAGATACAGAGTCCCCACACATGTGTGACTGTACGAATATAGGTCCCCCAAAATGAGTAATGCAAGTGTACCCACACACACAGCCACAATGCTCGCAGTCATGCACCTTTTGTATTGTGGCCACAATAAAATTCTGTCCTATTAATCATCTTGCAACCCCTCAAATTATAAAATTGTAGACAAAATAGAAAAGTGCCTCACGTCTTGCACATGTCAGGCTGAGAACCACTGATTTATTTTGTGTGATATTACTGAGAGACTGGATCTCCCACAAGGTAAAAGTTAGAAATATGAGCCACTTCTCCTGAATTTCCATCACAATCATTACAGGAAAATAAAAACACTCGTCCTCTCACAGATGCGGTTCCTTTCCGTCGGTCTGTGTTTTCTCCCATCTTCCTCTGGAGTCTGGTTACCATGGGGATGTCCCAGTTGAGAATCATCTTTTATATGGGGGCAATGAACAAGATGCTGGAGTTCCTGATCACCCATGGAGAAGAGCACCGTGAGTGTCCAACCCTCAAACACAGTCAGTATTTACAATACTGTTAAAAACCTTTGAGCAGTACTGACAGAAATGCTCTTTATTATATGTATCTTCCAGCGTCTGGCAAGCTAGCCAAGGAGGCAGAAGACAATGGTGAGCACTGTAGTAATAAGGCTTTAAACTGAAACTTGTTATCTTTGTTATTTTGTCTCCTCTTAATTTAATGTTTTGTCTTTCAGTGGGTTTCTACTCGTCCACTTTTGGCATGCTACAGCTGTTGTGTCTGGTCACATGTCCTCTGATTGGCTACATCATGGACTGGAAGATGAAGGAGTGTGAAGAGGATCAGACAGTCCCCTCAGGCACACAAGAGAGGTATGTGCAGAGAAACTTGACAGATTTGGGAATAAACATTCATTTATTTTTCGCCTTTATTGGGTAGTTTGACAGTAAAGACATGAATATAGGATGATGGAGAAGGACTGACTAGACTGACGAGGCCATTTATATATGAGAAGCACACACTGTATGTTGTGATGGGAACTTCTTTGCCTGTGTCCTCATCAGGCTCACCAGTGGACCCAAAAGAGACCGTAAGATTCAGAAGGTGACAAATGCAATGAGGGCGTTCATCCTCACTAACCTGCTGCTAATTGCATTTGGAGTCTGCTGCCTCATCGACAACCTGCCTCTACAGGTAACGCCTTATTCTGTGACAACAACGATACAACAATAATTAGTCTAATGCATTAATTCCCTTACTTTTTCCATCTCTTTTCAACCTTAGATCTTGACCTTCATCCTCCACACTATGGTCCGAGGCTTCATCCACTCCTGCTGTGGAGGTCTTTATGCTGCTGTGTAAGTGCTGCTAAATCTTTGTACAACACAATCACATGCAAAGTTTCACAAAAACCTAATTTTTAAATCACATGGCAATCATTTAAGTGACGTAATAACTGGAAGAAGTGCTCATCAAAGTGAACATATGTTGAGTTTCCGGTTCATTACCGTAATAAGACAACTAGGATTTCACTTAATCTTGGAAATGAGACAATGGACTCTTTTCTGACCCATTTAGTGTGATTATCTAACACCATATAAACACCAAAAAGCGCGGCTTTACAGTGTGATAAAAGCAACCAGATGTGGCAACAAAAGGAGGGGGGATCCTGTATTGTGTGCCCAGAGACCACAAACTGAAACCCTTCAGCTTATGCATTGCTTTATACATTTTATACTTATTCAGTATGACATGCATAATTATGTCATTGTAGGATTGGTACATATCTGATTGTTCATTATCACCCAACATCGTGTGGGCAAACATTAAACTTGTTGGTTATGAGTGCCCCCAGAGCCACATCAGCATGAAAACAAGCTCTCTCTGGCACTAAATCCTGCATTTTAACATAGATGTTATGTCTCCAACACTAAATCAGCTGTTTTTATTTTATGTATTGTCAGCCTATTGTCACTTGGTATTTCACACTAACCACTAAATCTTTCCCACAGCTACCCGTCCAACCACTTTGGCACGCTGACAGGCCTCCAGTCCATGATCAGCGCTGTGGTCGCCCTGCTGCAGCAGCCACTCTTCATCGCCATGGTTGGACCATTGAAAGGAGACCCCTACTGGGTGAGAAAACACATTTTCTCTGCATGCCTGCAAACTTCACAATGAGACGCCCATAAAAAGCTCTCAGCATTGTTTATTGCGCCACCAACTATCCATGGGATAACTGAAATTGTAAATGAAATGAATTTGCATTTGTTAGCTACAGTTTTATACACATTAATTTCATTAGGTAAATGAGTGCACTAAGTGAAGACTGAAGAGGCCAAATGGTAATCTTAAATTGGATCATCATGTTGATTCACCTCGAAATGTCCACATGACCACTCAGTGTATGTTAAAACAATCATTCAGGTTTCAAACATAATAAGTCCTAATCACTCTGATCACCTGCAAATGTTTTGTCTAGAGCCACATAGTAGGTTGACATTCAGCAAGTATAATATGAAATATAGCAAAAATATTTGAGCTTCCCTCGGGATGAATTGTACTGAGTTTGGGTGTCACATGAGTTACAAATCTGAAGACATTCCCTTCTGCTTCTTTTGTTTACTGCAGCTAAACTAGCCTGTGAACATATTAAACACTGTGTTATTTTGAGAATGTTAGCACTGTAACATTAGCATTTTTGCACAAACCATGACTATGCTTAAAGGAGACAAATTATACGTCTCCCTTTTTTCCCCCCTTGACATATTTACTGTCGCAGTGTTTGCTTACATTGGTAAGTAAAATTTAGCCAAATCTTCTGGCTTCAGGCTGGTCTTAAGAGGGAATTTTCCTTAAGGTTATTGTGTTAAAACTCTCTACGTGCCTGAGATAAAGAGGAGGGGCTTACAAGCCTAGGGTTCTGTTTATGGAAGCCAGATGAGGGCCAGCCAATCAGAAAAAAGTAGGCTTTTAGGAATGCCCCCCTAAAAAAAATAAAAACTAAGAGTTAGAAAGGCTGTTTTCAAAGAACAAGCTGCATAATTGGCCAGAATAGGATGCGAGAAAGTTTGAGATTTAAACTGTTGGTGTTGTTTTCAGTTGGTCGGTTCTTGCTACACGTTAAATGTAATTTGATTTATATGGGTTATTGTCTCAGTTGGTTTCAGACAGTTTTAAAGTTTTCTTCCTGCAGTTTAAAAATAGTCACAGTTGAAACTGCCAATTTTAATTATGGCCTGACAATGTGAATCATAATTACAACTGTCCATCTTCCTGATCTTTCTTTCCTGCAGATCAACCTCGGCCTGCTGATCTTCTCGTTTACTGGCTTCCTGTTGCCAGGTTACCTGTTCTACCACTGCAGACAGCTGACGAGGGAAAAGAAGGCCAGAGAAAAGCTGGATGCCAATCAGGAGATGGAGGCGCTCAACCACACCAACGCCAATGGCTGCAAACCTCACACTAATGGCTTCGCTGCTATAGATGCTTAGAGAACACGACAGCTGAGGATAGGGGGGGACAGTAGGATTAGCTTTGAAATAAGCAACCATAAAGTTATGTTAAGTTTTGTTTTTTGTTTTGTTTTGTTTTTTTAAGCTGGTGCTAGTTCTCCTCGTAACAAACCACATCAGAAAGAATATGATATCCCACATGTTTGTATTTTAGGGAGATTTGTCATCACTTGTTTTGTTTTTTTATTTATTTTGGTCTAGGGTCTAGGTCAAGGATCAAGTTGGTGTGTTTAAAAAGCCATGGATTTCATTTGATATCACAGTACTTGAAATACTATGATATAGTTTTCAAAGACTTATAATCATGACAATACTAGTTAACACCAAAGAACTGCTCGAAGATATTAAGTTACACTTCCTGTTCAGTATTTTAGGATTCAAACATTTAGTTCTCTATACGGACGAAAGTAATAAGTGACGCCTTTCAGTAATTGAATTCAGGTGTTTCCAGTCCCATTGCCACAGGTGTATAAAGTCACGCGCCTCACCAGCTTCCTACCTTTACCAACATTTGTGAAATAATGGGTCGCTTTATGGAATTCACTGAATTTAAGCACAGTGCTGTAATAGGATGGCTTTGTTACCACCAGTCAGTTTGTGGGATTTCTTCACTTAGCTATTCCATGATTAGTTGTAAAAGGGGTTAATGCAAAGCAGAAGCGTTAAGGAACCACAGTTAATTCAGTTAATAAATGGTAAACCAAATAAAGTTATAGAGTGGGGCTATTGAGTGCTGAGGCGCATAATGTGTAAATGTTGCCAACAAGCTGACTTGATAACTCTGGAGTTCCAAACCTCCTGTCGCATTAACATCAGCACAAAAACTGTACGCCAGGAGCTTCGTGGCAGGCCAAGAAGCTCCTGTAAGTGTAATGTGTAGGTGGTCTAAAGTGTAGATTAATAGTGCTTTTTCTACTGTAGTCTCCAACAAACTCTTAACAAAAAAAAAACAAACAAAAAAATCCTAAAGACCTAGATGATTTGAACATTTCAATATTTATGAGAACTTCAGCTCTTCACAAACTTTCTCTGATTGAAACACACAGGCGGACACCACATCTACCTCCATTTACTTTTTCTTTTTTTTGTACTGTCGCTCTTTAACAGACTCCTTTGCCTATCCAGCATTTAACACACCCTATCCAACATTTTCATTTAAATTAAAATACCCCGAGCTGAATAGAGAGGTTTCTCCTCGTGCATTCGTGTGATTCAGAGATGAAGTTCAACCAGCTTATTTGCCCCTCACATTCTGAACTCTTTTATAAATATAAACATCTATAGGAACACATTTTGTAACTTTTACAAGGAAAGAACGGGATGGGTTTTGGTAATTTTGACGCACAGTGTGTCAGTGTTGGGGACTATTTTATGCTACTACTTTATACTACTTTATGCACAGAAATGAACTAGTGTGTGTATAAAATGTGTATTGAAGTGTAGTTTTTATAATTTCTGTAGCATTAAAAAGGGAAGCGCTTCATTATCAGCTAATGTTATTTTGTAGCGGGCCTATTCTAAAGGAAGCTCGGGTGATTTAATGTTTATTCTGCTCAGTTTTGTATTGCAGGAAAAGAAAACATCCTCCAGCAAATTGTCTTGTAAATAAGTGTGAGGTGTGACTTGTATTTTATGATCTGCTGCTTGCTTAACATTTTTGTGTACAGTATATTAAGTGAAGACTGAGGAGGAAGTGGCTGGGGTCAAACTTGTTTGTTGTAAATGTGATTTTTAACTTGATAAAAACACATCTAGCTGCAGCACGTGGTCTCAGCCAACGGCGGGCAAAAACAAAATGTATTTTTATTCCAAAGTGTTGTGTACATGATCCACATGACCTTGTGTCATTGTGTTGTGTACATGTTTGTTCTGCACAAATGTCCACAAATTACAGCACCAATCAGCTTTAATGTATATTTTAAATTGTTTTAATTCAATCCATTTCAATGCCTGGGCAGCTTTCAGTAGATTTTCCGTTATGTTTTGTCATTTTATTTATACACCATTTTCCTGGTCATAGGACGTGTTCAGCTGCTTGACTCTTTGCACGCTTGCTTAGACGTGAGGTTTTTATTTCAGCTTTGTGCCTGTGCTGCTATCTTTGCAATGGAAGTGAAGGCAAGATTAATGCCTCTAGCAAACAGCTTACTCTCTAAACCAGGGGTGGGGGAACTCCAGACCTCAAGGGCTGGTGTCCTGCAGGTTTTAGATGTGTCCTTGATCCATCACAGCTGATTTAAATGGCTAAATTCAACATGGCTTGAAGTTCTCCAGTGGCCTGGTAATAAACTACTCATTTAAATCATCCGTGTTGGATCAACGACACATCTAAAACCTGCAGGACACCGGCCCTTGAGGCCTGACGTTCCCCACACCCTACTCTAAACCAAAGACATCTTTAGGGACTGTGATAACAGTTGCTAGTATAGGAACATAAAACCCCACCAGGAATGCCTTAATATAAACTATGCACTAGCTCTGCAGTAAAGTCCAATTTGTTGTAAACTCACCTTTAATCTTCACAGAGGCTGAAATTTTTATTACTTTGTATAGATTAGCATTTGAAAGTTTGAGGTTCTACTTAATGCCATTTCTTTATGTCCTTCTTGTCATGTTAAAATATTTAACAACCATCTGTTGTATTATAGTTTCGTGTAAGTAGCTGTCTGAAAAGTTAAGGACTTCTGCTTTTGTCTTTATATTTGATTAGTAGTTGCCACCTTGAATTTAATCTGTGCCTTTGACAGTCTTGAAAACGTCCTTTGCTGTATCTGTAAAGACTGTTAGTTGAACGGCCTCCATGATTAGTGTTGAAATGCTGCGTAGCTAAATTAAATCTTGCATCACTATAACCAGAATGTGCATTTGATATATGAATAAATGATCAAATGCCAAGACGTTGCCAGAGTGGTCATTATTTTAAACCTGATCGTAATCTAAGACAAACCAAGACACAAGATAGTAACCAAAGTTTATTTAATTTTGGCATTACGGTCAAAAGATATTACAACATTATTAAAGAGACACACACACACACACACACACACGTTGTCATCCACAACACCACACAGCTTATCTGCCTTTTACACTGTACTGAAATCAATCTTTCCATCACATCCTGTCACAGCTCACTCTCTCACACACCATACATTTATTTCTCTCTTTAAACATACTCTTAATAATACAATTACTTGTAAAATACACACACATCCTCTTACAAAAGTCACGCATTCAAACACAGGCATGCACACAGTGGGCTGTCTATCTGAGGCTGTTGCTGTTGGGTTGTGATCCAGCGAGGCCGGGGTGGTCTGGACTGTGGCGGTTCTGTGGGGGGGGCAGAAACAGAGTTGTCACACTTACAGGATGAATACAGGTGTGGTCTTCACTGCTGCTGAGTGACATGAAGCAGGAGTTTAGAGAGGCTACATCTGCAGTGGGCTCCCAGGTGGTTTTAAAATTATTGAGTTTCGCACACACAATTAAAGACCTTGTTTAGAGATTTGGTGTCTCAGAAAAGACTAAAACTGTGGAGAAAATATGGATCTGGTTTTTGCAGAATATTGCTTAATGTTAACTGTTTTAGCAGGTTAAAGCAGAGGAGATTAAGAACTTTTCAATGCTTTATTGCAAAAAAGCTTAATTATTTTGATCAGGGATTACTCACAATGCTTGATGAAATCTAATAAACAAAAATCAGCAGTAGAAGTCATGGTTATCTTTTTTAGTTAACCTAAGAAAATTTCCACATGCACAATTTTTAAGAGAACTCAAGAGAATCAGCTGTGTAGCCTTAACAAAATCCCTTATCGGTGAGGCTAACTGGAGAGAAAATAACTTGCTAGGAAGGAATAAAGACCAAAATCTGAAGGAGTGGAAAAAAAAGGTCATGTGGTCTGATGAGCCGAAATTTAATCTGTTCCAGAGTGATGGGCACATCTTACAGGTGTAAGAAGAGAGCCAGATGAAGTGATGCATAAATCACGCCTGGTGCTTAATGTACAATCCTGTGGGGACAGTGTTATGATCTGGGGTTGGTTCAGTTAGTCAGGTTGACAAATGTTATGTAGCAACTTTAAGTTTCTAAAAAGAAAAAAAAAGGATGTCAGCCAAAAACCTGGATATACTTAATGACCGGATTTTCCACCAATTAATTTTTTGATGGGAGGCTCTTATTCCAAGGTGAAAATGCCAGGATTCAATGGGCTCAAACTGTGTATGAGAAATCGTTTCTACACTTGGATTGGCCACCACTGCATTGGTGAAAAGCCTGCGCAACTCTGGAAGTAGATAAATTTAGTCATTAAAGCTCCAGTTAAATAAAATGTTAAAATAGTGCGATTTCAATTTTTTCTTTTGGTTGATCAGTGTACATACAGGTATCATCATGGTCATGTAGTTAAAGCATTCAGATTCCTCAACTTTTTGCACATTTGGTGTTTTCCACTGAATTAAGATCAAATGATACATTTACAAACATGTAACGGTTTACATATTTGCCTAAAAAGTGAAAGATCCTCACTTTTGATAAGAGACACAAATCCCTTTGTTTTTGTGTGAGGAAGGGTTTTTGGTTAAAAAAATAAATAAATAAATCTGCCGACTCAAATACGAGGAGCTATTTGAAGTGTCAATCCCTTGTGAATAAGAGATCAGACAAAAGTAGCCTTTTAAAAAAAAAAATACAGAAATTAAAATAAACCTGAAGTGACTATAATAATGAGATCGGTCTAACTAGTTCAGGTAAAGTTTGACAAATGGTCTTACCTTCTTCTTTTTCTTGTCTTTCTTCTTTTTCTTGCGATCGGGATCATCATCTCTCTTTTTCTTCTTTTTCTTGGGATCAGAGTCTGACGGCGTTTCTGTAACATCAAAATAAGACAGGTTATTGAAATGATAATATTTGTACCTCTTTGCAGACATGCATGTGGATAGATTTATATCATACCTTGTGGTAATGGATCCTGCGGTCGATGGTGTTTGTGCTTGTGCTTGCTCTTCTTCTTTGGAGGCTGTATGTGCATCAGTCTGTACTGTTCTGGGAGCTGCAAAGATGTGATGAAAAATTAGGTGCGTACTTAATATGCAAATATGAGAATTAAGATCATTTAAATGTCAGTTAAATTTGAATAATCAGTGTCAGTCAGGACGCTGAAAATGTCTGCGTGAACTTTATACTGCATTGTATTGTGTAGTATGTACCGGTCCTGTGTGTAGTCTGAAGCCTGTTAGCAGAGCGCCCGTCAGTGGGCTGAAGGAGTTTCCACACACTGGAGGCTTATCAATCAGAGAGCGTAATGAGCTGCCGTCCTGTGTGCCCGGACAGTCAATCATACCTGCAGAGAAGCAGAAAAGGTCAAAACATAAGTGCTCAGCTGTGTTCACAGGTAAATTTAATTAAATATTCAAATCAAAAGAGAAAGAAACAAATAAACTGCTGCAACTTTTTTCCCCTACTGGGTCCCCACTCTTTGTTGTGATCAGTTCTTTTTTCACATGCATCCCTCTAGTTTTTCCACTTTTTTGTAGATTCACTCCATTCTGATAGTTTCAACAATATCCCTCCAGGAATTTGCTGACATTTGCGAGTCCTTATACTGATGTTATGATTATCATTCCTTATATTGATATGATTATTCTCTCACTGATAAATTGTGCAGCAGAAAAGTAGCTGGAAATGCACAGGACGAATCACAATAGTTTCAGAATCACAATAGTTTCGGACTGCTTCAACCTGACGTGTAGTTAAATTTCTATGGGAGGTGCATGTCAGGTTATGTCATAACGTTTTAAAAGAAGTTTGCAGTTATGATGTAGCTACGCATAAAATTCCCACTGAAGCATAAATCCCCACTAAAATGTTACACCTGTATTAACTAGTTGTGGATCATGGTTTAACAGCTCCATTATCAGAGTACTCATAAAGATCCAAAACAAGAGACGTGATTGGAGTATTACATTCATCTTTACTATCACATCACATTGTTTATGTCCTGTGCCGTAGCAGAAGAAATGGCTGAAGATAAACTACAAAGTGTTTTTCCAATCTGAGTTTATTTTGCAGCCAGTTTCATAACAAAAGGTGGCCTGTATAGTACGCTTAAAACTAGATAACCAAAACACACAATAATATAATTGGGATCTTAAGCCCCATGAATGACGCCTACACTTATTTCAGAACTAATTTGGCTTTATTAAATGACCCAAAATGACAAACAATTAACATATCAGAACTTGTGAAACAGGCTGGTGTGGAGGATAGACTACTTGTATAACTGACACTGACACTTTGCGTGGACCAAAAAATGTGCATGGGAAACAGATGTGAGGCATGTATTTTATTTACAGCATGTCAATAAGATGTGAACTCCCTCCTATAGGTTGTATTGTCCTAGCTCTATCTACCATCTCCATTTTCCCCTCACCAGTCTAACCACCCCAGCTGGAGCATGGTTCTCCTGGAGGTTTCTTCCACTTAAAAGGGAGCTATCCTTTCCCACTTTCTCCAAGTGGTTGCTCATACGAACAAGTTCTTATAACTCTCAGTTGTCAACGTGTCCTTTAGTAAAACTCAGTTTAAAGACTTTTTCTCAGTCAGCGGTATCCAACGGACAGTGAGAACCCAGGTTTTAAAATATTTTAGAATATTACATTTTACAGCTATCAAAGCAAAGCTTACCGCTACTGTCCAACACTGAACATTATAAGATTGATACTAAACAGTTATCTGACCACATCTGTGACTGTAGCACCCACCTGGTAACTCTGGCAGAAAGTTGCTGAGCTTCTCCTTCACCTTCTTCCCGCAGAACTTATTGTAAGCGTGCTCCAGGTTGTAGTGCGTGATGAGGTTGGTGTTTCCCGTTAACTCGTTCCCCACTAAGCACACACACACACACACCAAATTCATATCATTTGTAACCAATCTGTACATAAATGTTTGTGAAAAAGGGAACCTGGGCTACTTCAGGGATGCTCAATCCCATAATAACCGTAGTTACACAACATATTTTTAAGCCACAAAAAGGTGTTAAATCTATAGCATTTGTGTTACACACTGAATATAACGCTTCACTGAAAAACACATTGCTACTAACTACAATCAGCTAACTCAGTGTTAGCCCACAACCAGCTAGTCAGCCTACGTGAGCTAGTATTGTTTACAAACTATTTAAGCAGCTTTAGATTTCAGCTGAAGTTTTAAATAAAGGACAAATTAAACACAAAGCACCCAACAGTTACAAGAATTCATCAGTACCAGGCAGCTCCCGCAGTAAATAGAAAGGTTCATTCATAGCTCCAGGCTTCCGTAGAGCAGGCCCTTCATCCCCGAGCTGCGGTGGTATCTGACCCGCCATGGCAACTTGATTTTGCGCCATAGGCGGTGGAGGCTTCCCCGGTCCAAAACCCAGAGACGAAGAACCAGGTGGTCCCTGAGCTTCATTTGACCCGAAAAGAGTTGAAAACATTTCCGTCATATCTATCTTGAATAATACATTTATATGGAAAGAAAATACCAGGCTCTTCAAGCTTATGGCCTGCTATCTGCGAGGAAGCTGTTCTCCGAGAATTCGAGTGTCAAGTCCTCCGCTCCTCACTTCTTTTCATGGCCACTTACCGTAATGCAGGCAACAAACACGTACTGTACCGTAACTGTCGGTGTATACAGGACTATAATCACTAACAATTTCCAAAACGTCGTGTTTATTTTTAAACAAACAGGCACAGTAAACAAACTCATTATGTACAATTAAGTTAGTGGACATATTGTGTAATTTGGAAGATCACACATCAAAAACATCAGAGGGGCAAAGAGATGACGCCAGCCTTTCAAACTCTGTCACTGATGCCTAAAAATGAGAGATAAGAACACACATAACAAAACTATTAGCACTCAATTTATTTATGTTACAAGTAGAAATGTTCTATAACAAGTTAACAAATAAAACCATTAAAGCTACACTGAGACTAAATATACTGAACATCCTCATTAGGAACGATAGAAACATAGAATACAATAGAATAGCTACTTTATTGTTATTCAGAACATCAGTTAGTGCGCATTAGAATGCATTTTCAGTGCATTGACTCGCTTTTAATAAAATATAACAAATAAATCTTAAAATATAATACAAAAAGGACCTAAGATGTATACACACACAAATGTAAGAATATGAGAAAAAATGTCTATATACATGTAACAGCTAAAAAAGACTGTATGTGATCATCAAAATAAATGTATTGTACAAAGAATATTTTGTATATAAAATCGGAATGACACAGTTTATACTTGCATACATGCTGAATATGGTTTCTCATGGATCTTATTAGGGACAAGTCATATCTATTCTGCCAATTATCTACTCTTTCTCTCTCACCTTCCACTCATCAACAGCAGCAGAAATTCGGTGTTCAGTCTGACTGATGCTCTCTCTTCCACCCTGAACCTTCTCTGCTAGAGCAGCATTCTCTGCTTGAATCTTTTTCAGCTCTCGTCGCATGTAGGCCTCCTGCTTTTGATAGTAAGGCATCAAAAAGCTGCAAAAGTCCTGCTCAGGGATCCCGCTTGGTCGCCTAAGACAACATTTGAGATGATGAGGGATTAAAATGCTTTGATTGTTAAAAAGATGAAACAACACAGTGGTGATATGCAGTGTAGTAAAGAAAGGCAATATAACTATAATACAAGATGCAAAGTTACCCTTTCAATCTGATCCACTGACTAAATGAAATTCTTAAATATACAGTTAGTACATTTAATGAAAACATATTTCCACTTAGTTACTTTATCACTATTTAATTAAATAAAAAATAAGAAAAGAGAGAATTTCAGCAGTTTGATAAGAAAATGCACAAAGCATATATAATTAAATGCTCAAGATTTCAGAAGTTGAAGTGTTTTCAAAGCGGTTTACTGACCATGCAGGGTCTGGACTGTCCTTGGTGGCTCTCTCTAGTTTGTCCAGCTCATTCAGTTTTAACTCTAGCTGGCCTTCTTCAATCAGTCTGTTGATATCTTCCTTCATGAGCAGGGAAACACAAACTTTTATGTAAACAAGTGAAAATAAAGACCAGTAGTAGATCAGTGAATATGGCATACAATGAGTATTTTGATAGCTATACAAATGTTGGTTTTGCCCAGGAAAGTTATTTGGTTTGTCCTCTTGAATGAAAAAATGCTAAACATTTACTTTGATGCAGAATTTGTAATACTCATTTTACTGCTATCAGCAAGGAAATTGACAATAAATGTCATAAATGTAATAAATGTCATATATACAATGTATAAAAAAAGGTGTACCACGCATACAGCCTAAGCAATACACAATACAAAGGAGGCAGAAGTCCTCCCATTTGTTTGTTTTTTTTAAATACAGGGTTTTAATGTAATATGCTACAGACCTGTATGGTGCTCCGCAGCTCCTCTATGAACTGCTTGTGAATGCTCTCCATCCTCTGAGGGTTCTTACGGTACAGTGGACGAAACATGCTGGCGAATCTGTTAAAACTGTGAGAGAACAGTGTGAACAAAGTGAAGTAAACTATGACCTTTCCTGAAAATGATAGCTAAGGAATAAGTAGATCATTAACATTATAAGACACTACTGCTTGTGTTATGTTAAAAGTACGTTTGGATAGGCCTTCTTTTTTGGAGGACAGGAGGGCAGTGGAATTGTTTGGTTTTCATCTGTAAGTAAAATAATATATATATAAAAAAATGAAACAGCCCAACCTTCAACCCTTATTTTTATTTATTTATTTTTAAAAAAAGAAGAAAAAAAACTAATAACCCTATGATTTTACACAATTCCCAACAAGCTTCCCTCTGTTTTTCCCCCAGAAACGACAACAGACTACACGAACTGCAAGTAAGCAGTTCATCGAATGTTTTTTTAAAGCTGAGGTTCATTAAATATGAAGCTTTTAGAACACTTCTTGACACTAAAACACTATATATAGTAATCAGAAACTCTCACTTTATACCAAAATACCTCCACTTAGTTGTTAGTTTTACTTTTTAAGTCCCTTATTGTATTACTTTTTTAAATTAATCTCGCTATTCCAGGGTTT